>NC_043711.1:103640346-103650426 GCF_006229205.1 Suricata suricatta | reverse complement strand
GTAGATCCCCAGCAGTGCTATTGCTGGGTCATAGGGGAGTTCCACTGATAGTTTTTTGAGGAGCCTCCTGTTCTTCTTCTAATGACATTCCCCAAGCAGGTGTCTCTGAACCGTATGGATGAGCCTATTGACGAGACTGTGTCTTCCCATGACTTTCCGCTTTGCTGCCTGGTGTTGAGATCCACCCCTTGCCCACGAAGCTGCCATGGTGTCATCCAGGGAGTGAGGCTTTTGCCCATCCTATGGACCCTGGGTTTTCACCACAGCCTTATCAAACACAGTTAACAGAGTTTTGGACCCATCACCGTTACTTAATTCCAGACATTTTCATATCACCAAAACTGCCCTGAAACCACCAAAGATGTGCCCCTCCAACGGGCCTTCCCTCCCCTCCTTCTCTAACCAGCCTTGTCAACCACGACTTGACTTTCTGTCTCCACGGATTTACCTGTTTGGGATGTTTGGTGTAAGGTGTAGATGGAATCACACAATATAAGGCCATGATGACCAGTTTCTCTTGATTGTAGGACATATCAGGACTTCACCACTTTTTTAGGGCTGAATGACCTTTCACTGGAGGGATCTAGGACATCTGTTTAGTCCTCAGTTGATGGCCATCTGGGTGGTTTCTACTTTTGGCTATTGCAAAATAATGCTGCTATCGAGGTTCCGTGCAGATGTAGGTTTTCACTTCTTTCTGGTATCCAGCTCATGGTGGAATTGTTGGATCAGATGGTAACTCTGAGCTTCATATTTTGAAGAAACACCAAGCTGTTTTGCAAAGTGATAGCATCAACCCCACCAGCGGCAGGGTTCAGATTTCTCCACGCCCTCGCCTGGCACACCTCACTTAGTTTCATCTTGCTTGCAGGTGTAAGCTATCTCATTGTGGTTTGGACTTGCATTTCCCCGTGAGGAGTGGTGAATATATTTTTATTTGAATATCTTCTTTGCAGAAAGTTCAGTTCAGCACCTTATCTTTATTTTTAGAATAGCTCCAGACGTACAGATCACAGAAAAGTTGAGAAGGCAGGTGCAGTTGCTATAGACCTCACCCACGTGACATTCATGATATTCGTATGGGACATTTGTTGCAGTTTATGAACCGACTCTGATACATCATTACTAAATACAATCCACAGTTTATTCTAATTTCCTTACTTTACACCTAATGTTCTTTCTGGTGCAGGATCCTGTCTATCATATCAAAGTTCATTCAGTTTTCATGTCTTCTGAGGCTCCCTGTGGGTGAGGCGGTTTCTCCCTCCTTCTACAGGCCTGAGGACGACTGGCATGCACGTCTCAGAAAGCCCCTCTGTGAAATCTGTCTGATGTGCTGCCCACGATTAGTCTGGGATTCGGAATTTGGGGAGTGAAGATCACAGAGGTAAAGCGCCATCTCTTCACATCTTATCAGGGGCACGTGCAAACGGCAAAACTCACGACCGCTGATATTGGTCTTGGCTGCCTGTCAGAAGCCGCATTTGCCATGTTTCTCCACAATAAAGTTACTCTCTCTGCTCCTTCTCCATAGCATACCTACAATGGATCGAATTGTGACTCCCGGAAATCCATGTCCTCCCAGGACCTCAGGTCTTGAGATGGGATCATTCTGGGCCACAGTGGGCCCTAAATGCAACGGTAAGTGTCCTTAGAAGAGAAAGAAGGTAGAAGGCCCACAGAGACACAGAAGAAAGTGATGTAAACATTGAGGCAGAGACTGGGGTCTTCAGTTCGTGAGACAAGGAACCGGAAGGACTGCGACAGCCACCACCGCTGGGACAGACGCGGCGGATTCTCCCTGACAGCGTGCTCGCCGCACGGGTGCCTTTTCCTCTAGCGCTTCGTGGACAGAGCACAGAGACCCCCGTGTGCGTGCTGAGCGCTGCAGGCATGCGTGTCTCTGAGTGTGTCTGCACACACCACCTGCACCTGCACTGCGCAGACTCGAGCTCTCCCGGAAGCCCCACCCCTCCCTCATCCCCACGCGGGTCACTCTAGCTGCTTCCGGTTGCTTCTCAGGAAAGACCCATGCCGGAGCGGGAAGCCCGGCTCCCGTCCAGAACCGTCCACCTGCCCAGCAGTTCTGGCAAACACAGCGGCAGCGCAGACCCCCACTCCCACTGTGAGACCCCCTCCTCCTCCGGGAAACAGCCAGACCCACCAGAGCACGGGGCAGACGTGTAGGCTGTGCGTCTCTGGTTTCCAAAGTTCCGACAGTGGCCCCTCTCCCACCTGCACCTGACTGGGGTCGCCTCGTGCCTGGTAACACAGGCGGATTCTCTTTCCACCGCCTGCCTTCCTTCTTCGGATTCCCCAAACACCTAAATTTTGTTTCTAAGATTGCATAAATTGAGTTTTACTACTTGTGATATAAATTTTTATGGGTCTTGACAAATATGCGCCGTGATATGTCCCCCATGATGGCACCACACAGAAAAGTGTCACCACCTTAACAACGCCGGTGTTTCCTAGTCACCTTCCCTTTCTGCCCTGAGTCGAAGGTCCCCACAGAGGCCATCGGGGAGGACCCTCCTGCCTCTTCCAGCTTCTTATTTTTTTTTTTTAAATGTTTTATTTATTTTTGATACAGAGAGAGACAGAGCATGAGAGGGGGAGGGCAGAGAGAGAAGGAGACACAGAACTGGAAGCAGGCTCCAGGCTCTGAGCTAGCTGTCAGCACAGAGCCTGACGCAGGGCTCAAACCCACAAACATGAGATCTGACCTGAGCCGAAGTTGGAGGCTTAACCGACTGAGCCACCCAGGCGCCCCCCCTCTTCCAGCTTCTGATGGCTCCAGGTGTCCCTTGGCCTGTGGCCGTGTCCCTCCAGTCTCTGCCTCTGTTGTCACATGGTCTTCTCCCCCATGCACGTGGAACTTCCCTCTGCCTTTCTCCTGTGCGGACACTTGTCACTGGATTTCAGAGCCCACCTAGACAATCTAAGGTGTTCTCATCTGAAGATCTGTGAGTCAATCACATCTGCAAAGACCCCTTTTCCAAATAAGGTCACCTGTGCAGTTTCCAGGGGTTGGAACGTGGATGTACCTTTTGAAGAGCCTCCACTCCACTCATGACCTGTCAGGTCATGGGAGAGTAATAGTCTTCCCTCCGTGGACGTTCCATCCCGGCCATCATGGACGAGGCAGTGGGAGGAGAAAATGATACTTCCCAGAAAACTGGGAGGTCCAGCAGAGGTCAAGACGCCTCAGGGTCACAGAGGACTAGAACCATGGCCACCCCGACGGGAAACCTTCACACTGTGGGCCACATCACATTGTCTCGGATGAAGCAAATCCCCACAGGGCCTGAGATCAGGATCTCAGCTCTTTACTCAAAACGATCCCCCGCTCAGCCCGAAGTGCCTTTAACTATTGAAACAGCATGTTGAATAACTGAAGTTCATAAATAGAAATGTGCAAAATATGTCCAACCAATATAAATTGGGTATTTTAGAGAAGGTATGCATTTAATACTGCAAATTCACACACACATGGACACACACACACACACACACTTTTAAAATACTCCCTCCTGTTGGGCGGAAGTTCATGACGACTGTGTTTGATTTTCTTTTTGTGAAACTTCTTTATAGTAACCCAAAGACACAGCTTCGCCTTTGGAGTGGGAACACCAAAGGGGCTGAGCATGAGAGGAGTCTTTGAGACATGAAAAGAATAGGCTGAAGTTCAGGATGCGGATTTATTCTGTCTATTTTATAGAAATGTCCAAGCAATGTATCTGTGGGATCCACCCTGAGCCTGAGCCGTGAGATGTTGTGTCGTTAATTCCCCTTGAGATGTTTGATCGGTGCAGGTCGAAACAAAGCCCAGGCCAACAGCGTCAGACCTCTGCAGTCAACTCTCGTCTTGTCCTTAAGAAGACAAAGCCCCAAGTAATCCATCCTGCTACCCAACAGACAGCCCAAGTGACATTTTCAATGAGAATATGTTGTCAGCTGTTTTGTCTTGCTCATTCATTGTAGTTTTGTTAGATCCTTTGTTTCTTTGACGCTCAGAATATTGCACCATTTGGCTCTAAAATCTACATTAGAAGAGCATTAATTAAAGGCAGACACATTGCAATGGAGACGGTGTTAAAATTATGCTTGAAGGTACAATGTAATTAATTTTGTACAAGAGAAACATAAAAGAGAGAATGAAACTGGAAGAAATGGCATCACAACCCACAAAATGATAATGAGAGCTACAATTGTAGATCAGCCAAAATATGGAAAGACATATGGAGTAATTAGACCTGGGGGGGCGGGGAGTCACAACAAAGGGTCACCCGCTAAGTGCTCCAGAGTTCGATGGAGAACACGTGTCTGCTGTCACCACACATGTCGTCCCATGGACAGGATGGCTCGCACTAAGCATCTGCCAGGTGGGTGAGGAAGACAGTTATGATGGAAGTTGCTAAGAGCGTGCAAGACAGGTTGGAGATGACTTAGCAGCCGTCCTCCTAATGAAAGCATGAAGCACAGAAGACAAACAGAGATGAAGCCCCCCTCCCGTCCAAGATGCGACTGGAGCTCCCATCATGCAATGGGGCTCATTATGCCCAGAGACGTCAACATTACAAGGATGGTTATTAGGGAAAACTCGATTTACAAGGTCCAGAACAGTTCATTTGAATTTACGGCATCTGTATTTCAGTGGTGCCTTAGGGTATTGTGTGGAAGTTACAGAAACCTCATGAAATGGAGTCTAGTAAGAAAGAAAATGAATTCATACAAAAAGCTCCCCCTGTGGGAATCCATCCGGTGACCCTAAATCACCATGATCATGACAACGATCACTTGATAAGATAACTAACAGGAACTAAAGGAAGCAAGACAGGCTCCTTCGGAACAATGTGGCCACTGCCGTTTGCTTCCAGTCGCGTGGATTTACTGAGGTAGCATCCACGTGAGACCCTCTCACAGTTCATCTTCCACGGGGACAGGAAAACTTAAGATTTGCATAAACCGAGCTGCAGGACCACTAACATTGTCAATCTTCACCAGCCATGTGGGACGCAGTGTCTCCTTCGGTGGAGGAGGGAAGGAGCCTGGGGTGCAGTGGGCACAGGATGGCAGCCGCAAGGACTGCACAGTTTCGGGGAGACAGCAGCCCTCACCTGTGTGAGTGTCCTATGGTCATGCCAGCCGATCGCCACAGGCTGGTCGCTTAAGACAGCACCCGCTGATCAGCCCACACTTTCCATGGGTCTGGGGTCCGGCACAGTGTGGCTCAGTGGGTCTCTGCTCGGTTCTCACAAGGTGGAAACCAAGGCATGGGCTGGGCTCTCAGCGGAGGCCCAGGTGTGGTTGGGCCGGAACCCAGCTCTGCTCAGGCCCTTGCATCTTCTAGCTGGTGAGGGTGTGGGGAGTCCTTGTGACCCAGCTCCCTCGAGCCTTCCAGGGACGTGCCCCTCACTTCCTTCTGAGTCCCCAGCCCGTCATTCCCATGCTTCTACCAACAGTCTACACACAATGACGTAAGAATTTTCTAAGACGATTTAGGATGTCTCCACTGTATGCTCTCACGACTCTTCCTCCTACAAGGCCGAATTTTAAAAGATCGACTTAAAAAGCAGAACACAAAATCCTTGGTCCTGAAGAGGCTAATACTCTCCCATTTGCTGAGCACCGAGTGGGTGCGGAAGACCGGAGGGTAAAGGAAGTCTGGCTCCTGCCTTTGGGAAGACCAGCTCTCCGTGAGCCAAGGAGGAAGGCAAGCAAGTGGCCACGATGTGATCTGGCAGAACACATGACAGGGGATGGTCAGCGGATCGAGGGACCTTCAGAATGGCCACCTGATCCAGGCAGGTGGGCCGGGGTGGGGGAAAGCCCACGGAAAGAAGGTGACATAGAAACCAAGGCCTGAGAGTCGACTGACACAGGTGAAGGGAAGGGATGGGGAGAGAAGGGCCCAGCAGCGGGTAACGGGGAAGGCGGGATGGACTCTGGGGGAGGGGAAGAGTGGATGACAGACAGCTCAGAGAGTTCAGGAGGACCCACGACATTTGGGGCTCCTTTGGGCACCTTGAACAGGTGGGCCTTAATTCTGAAGGTCATTGACAACAGTAGAAACATAGGAATGGCCAGATTCATGTGGAAATGTAAAATAAAACCCATTAGTCTCCTTCTCTCTCCCCTTGACCCAAGAGCAAACCCCTTTGGGGCTGCATGGGCCCCTTTGATGTGCTTGCTGCTCACCAGGGGCTGGGAGGTTGTGGGGTGCCCCTCCTGGACCCCGCCGCTGCAGATACAACAGGAATGTAGCCTCCCGACCCTCTGTCCATGTGTCACCTTGGCCGTCACAGAAAGTATTCAACTGACACTCCAGAGTGGGAGCACTGGCCTCGTCTCTCTAGTAAATGTACGATTTCATTCTGGGCCCTCTTTCCTGTCTCCATCGTCAGCGTTTGCTGCCAGACTAAGCAGTGTTCCCCCTGACTTTCCTCAGGAGGACTTCCCTGGAACGTCCTGCTTGACAAGTGGGGCAAACTTCAGACTCGTCCCGGGACCTTGGAGACTCCACCTCGCCAGCGTCAGTTCAAGCCACCACCAGATTTCTCAACCGTCATAGTAATTCGAAGTGTAAGCAGTCCTCTTCTTTGATGCTAATCTTTTGTTAGAGCAGAAGATGCATGATAAAAAATGACGGAAGTGGGTTTATAACAAATGATGTGTGTGGCTGTGGGTTCACTCAGGTTTTTTTCACAGCTGGAATCTCTCAGCTACTTCCACGCATTGAAATCTACTTTTGGATGTTTGGTCTGTCATTCCTGCAAACGGAGCAGGTGCTGAGCTGAAGAATCAATTCACAAATTAAGATCTGGGTGCTGGGTGTCGTTGTGCTGGCCCTTTATCAACGTTCTCCTTCTTCTGCGATGAATTCCTAATGCCAAGCTAGAAGTTGCTGAAGGTCTGCAAATGGCATTCTTGAGCTTTTAACTTTCACATAAAACAGAATAAAAGATTATCGCGTGTCCAAAAAAAAATCTGGCTACTGCTCGTAATAAATTCCTGTGCTTGCTCCAGATGCAGAATTGGACGGCATGTTGTCAGCTCATTCATTCTTCATGGAGCTCGTTTTTATTTGGGCTACAGGCATTAAAAAAAGATGTCAGATATGTATGCATCATCTCTCTCTCTATTTATATATCTGCACACCCCAGATACATCTAAGTACATTCCCACACACACACACACACACACACACACACACACACGTGTTTTCTCCATCCCTTCCAACTCCTCTTCAGCGACACCTATTCTACTGCAGACGTTCCCAGCGAAATGTTTCCAGGTATGATCCGAAATGTATCTTTTGGGTCATTTTATCTCTTTCATCTGGTCCTGAATAATTTCTTTAATAGGGAATCCATCGTCTCCTGAGACAGACCATTTGATGGTTAGAGATCTCTATTAGAAATTCCTTTCTTACTTTAGAAAATGTCTGTTTTTCTCTAATTTCTGCCCGTAAAAGGGTGCGTTGAAGAAGTATGCCTATCTATCTGGCAATTATATATAAGAGACTGAATGACAGAGTTCTGAAATGAGGGTAAACATTTGAAAGTCATCGGCTTATCCACAAAAATCCTACATTTGGGAGAAAAAAGAGTCACAAACAGTATCCCGTGCAGTGTGAAAGGCAGGCAATGGAACACTAGAAAAGATCTGCCTCTGAAGGGTCTACTGAAGAAAGTGGAAGAAGCCAAGTAGACTGTCCCACTGAAACAAGATGGTGCACTCATTGGACCAGTTGAAGAGGGTTGACAAAAGGACTATTTACAAAGATATAGGCAAGTTAATGGGAATCCTCAAGAGATGGAAAGTCACCAACAGTGATTGGCAAACAGTGGGGGACAGGTCCTGGGACAAGGCAGGAGTAGAGATGGAGGAGACTCTTCCCAGCAAGAACCTTCGTCTTAGATCATGAAAGACACCACTGTGGCCTGGACTGAAGGGAACCAGAGGGATAACAGCCACTCTCTGACCTACTCACCCCCCACTGGCCACACCCACCAGGGAGCAAGGAAGCCCAGTTACTGCAGCCCATGGGGGTCAGCACCTGAGACACTAGCAGGGTGAGAGAGAGACCAAGTAAGAGCTGGAGGAGGAGCAGACCAAGGAAAACACAGACCCGTGATCATGGAGAAAGCACTTTAAGGAAAATGCCTATGTGCAGATGTACACAGAATATTCTAGAATATTCTAGATTTACTGAGATACCTGGGATTCAGCCACAATTTGATAAGGAAGTAGCTTTAGAAACTCATATTCTTAAGTACCTACTATGTACCAGTTACTTTGGGGATACGGCAGCAATAAAGAGGGGTGCATTCTCACAGTGGGTGTCAGCTACAAATTAATGCCCTAAACCAACACGTGCAATGACAGATGGGAGAAGCCGCCAGAGAAGACAGCTGGGCACAGAGAGCTCCATTACACAAAGCCGAGCTTGGCTTTATTTGAAAGTTATTTCACAGACTATTAAAACCAATATCTGAAACTAGCTCTCAATGATCACCCAACACAGCTTTTAAGGAAGGAAGAACAGCTGATACAGAGAAAGGCTCCAGTGAGTAAATAATAGCGGGGTGTCTGGGAGCAAGAAAAATATTAGTGCATTCACCCTGTGTGGACATCAGACAGAACACTAAGTGGTGGGATGAGAGAGGCGGGTAGAAACAGGTTATGTAGGACTCTGGACACCAGATAAGGGACCCGGGCCCTCCCTGCTCTGAGTAACCCAGGGAGGGTTCCAGGCAGCAGCATGTTGTGATTTGATGCAAGCTTTTAAAGGATCATTCTAGGGGCACTGGGCGGCTCAGTCGGCTGAGGGTCCAACTTTTGATCTTGGCTCAGGTCATGATCCCATGGTTCGGGAGTTGGAGCCCCACATTGGGCTCTGAGCTGACAGTGTGGAGCTTTCTGGGATCCTTTCTCTCCTTCTCTCTCTCTGCCCCTCCCCTGCCTGTGCTCTCTCTCTCTCTCCATCTCAAAATAAATAAATGTAAAAAAAAATGATTCTAGCTGGCATGTAGACAAAGCAGAAAGCAAGGAAATGGTTCATAAAACTATGTCTAAAACTGAGCAAAAGATTCAGGTAGCCTGGGCTGCTAGAGGAGGTGGTGCAGACAAGGTGGGGGTTGAGGTGAGTCTGGGGATGCCAGTGTGGACGCTTGATGAGATGTGGGCGGTGCTAGGTTAGGGTAAGGCTGTCCGCAGAAATGCGGTGTGAGTCCTACATGTAGATTAGTAAATGTAACTAGCTAATACATTGTAATAATTTATTTAGTCACCATATCCAAAATATCATCAGTCCAATATGCAACCAATATAAAAATTATTAATGACATACTTTACGTCTTTATATTTTTGAAACAAGTTCTTTGAAATTCAATGAACATGTTAAGCTTACCATGAATTGCAGGTCAGATTAGCTGCCTTGCAAGGGCTGAGGCCACACAGGGCCGGTGGCTGCTCTTGGGATGGCTCAGGGCTTGGACGAATGAGTGAATGCAGGTGACGATTGCCAAGATGACAAGGACCAGGGCAGGGGTGAGCTGTGAGACCCCTCAGACACACAAGGGAGACATTAAGCACAGAATGGGGTGCACAAACCCATCAGTCCAGGGGAGACCCAGCCCACAGCCGTCCGAGTGTGAATAATAATAAAGCTGTGAGCCTGGATGGAAGGTACAAGAATGTACGCAGAGGGTTGAGCTCTGGGACAGTTGGACATTTAGAGCAGGGTTTCTACCCCCTTCCTTGACCTGCTGTTATTTGGGCAGAATACATATTGGGGGGGGTCCTGTGCACTGTGGGATGTTTACCGCTATCCCTTCCCCCCACCCCCACAAGGAGAGACATATGACCTCCCCACCATCTCCACTCCAAGATGTGACAACCAAACCAAATGTGTCCCAGACTTTGCCAAGTGTCCTCCGGGTAAAATGTGACCCTGGTTTAGTGACTTACGGGTTGGACAGAGGCAGAGAAGCCAGTAATGGAGCCTAAGGAGGAGACGCTGGTACAGTGGGAAGGGGGGTAGGAAAGCTGGGGGGGTAGGAGGGCTGGGGTGGT
>NC_043711.1:103615327-103640246 GCF_006229205.1 Suricata suricatta | reverse complement strand
GGGCGGGGGGGGGGGGGGGGGGGGGGGGGGGGGGGGGGGGGGGGGGGGGGGGGGGGGGGGGGGGTAGGAGGGCTGGCCCACAGAGGAGACCTTGTGCATAGAGAAGACAGTGTTGGTAATGGATCCCTTGGGGAGGGGGTTTTAGTTTCCAGATGTGAGTATGAAAAGGGCAGAATTAACTTGAATGAGGCATTTTATTCAACCCAATATACAGGGATGCCGAGCATCGGACGATCAGCCTGATAACCCTCTGGATGATGTGGCCGCGAGTCAGGGAGTGACTCTTCCAGAAAGAGGACTAAAATGGAGGAGAGGACGGAGCAGCACGGTCCTCTGCCGGCGCGCCTCCATCCTCGGCGGACAGAGAGGCGCTGGAGAGCAACATTCCTGATCAAAACCCTCAAATTACAGAAACACAAAGAGAGGGGATTAATAATTTTCTGAAAACACAATGTCATATTTATTCCACTTTCTGTGACTTATTAAATCCCCTGCTACAGTAATTATAGCCGTGTATTGTTAGAGAGGTATGAACACAGGAGGAACGCACTCCTGTCGGAGACGATTATTAAAACTACAAAATTTTGCCTACAGACGAACACAAGCAGAAAAGAAAGTTATTAAAACTCATTTCCAGGAGTCTGCGTGTGTCCTTGGGCTGGGTTCCCAAACAGAGCAGGAAACTGATACTCTGATAATTTTCATTTATAACACTTTTATTAACAGCATATCTTGTCTCCACCAATTAATCTCTTGCAAGGTTTTACTCCTTGTTCTGAATGCGGATTGGGTTTTGATAGTCTGCTTCTTGGGACACCTGTGATGAATGCATGAACATGTTTCTTAGTCAGTTCTGCGTGGTGCGTCTTTCCGCAGAAATGGACGGACTCCAAAGGGGTCAAAGTAGCTCACTCCACAAAGTAAGGTCTGGGAGAGAAAATGCATTATTCCCACAGTAATAACGCATACATGGCAGTCTCTCCATCCACCTGTCTCTCTGTCTCTCTTCCTCTCTGTCTCTCTCCCTCTGTCTCTTTCCTCTCAATGAAGACATTTCTAGGGACCTCGTGCAAGCTCGTAGCAACGAACACCCACTTTCCAGATCCACTTCTCCCACCAGGAAGAGGGATTAATGCAGTAGAGATGTGGGCTTCGACCCGCCCCGGGTTGGCCTGGGGCAACATCCTACTTTCAGGAGATGGAAGTATCTATGAGCTGATACTCAGACCAGTGCATTCACCCAGGACAAGAGGGAGAAATAACGCATTGCCTAATAAATGCAGTCTTCGGCCAAGTGAGACCTGTCTACTAGTCCAGAAAATGCCTGAGCCAAGAGTTGGGATTTTGCTGACTGCTCACCCCATGCAGAGACTTCTCTGGATCACTTGTCTGCACTTTGGGTGCTGGTGGAATCTCGATAGAGTTCCTGCACACTGAGGAGTGAGTTCCTAAAACAGCGATCCCAGAAATACGCACAGGGAAATCGTGGAAGATCTGTTGAATGTGCAGTGTCCCCGGCCCAGGCGGTGCCCTACTGAGCAGCGAATGGGGAGGGGGCCTGGCAGCGGAGTCGGGTCCCCATGATCACACAGATCTGAAGCACGCAGGGCCAGGTCAAAAATCCAGTGTTATCAAAGCTGATGAGAACATTTCTGGCTGAGCAGTCCTAGTTATTTCAGGTAAAAACTCTGCATCCCTCAACAGGAAGCCAGGCCCTTTAGATCAGTTCTCTAAGAAAAGGGGCTGGCCCACCTATTTGAAAATATGTGAATCACCGCACATACGGCGCAGTGCTGGCCAGAACCAGGGGCCCCTGGGGCAGGATGGCTGCTCCCCGGACAGGACATAAGCCGCAGCACCAGCTCCATTGTTCAGCGGATTTAAGATGCCAGATAAAGGCGACCCACTTCGAGTGAGAAATGTTAAAGCAACTGGCCCGTGCCTCCACCTGCACCGCTCACAGAAAGCAGATTTTGAAGAAAGGCTCCTGCTTGAAGGACTTTCCCGGCAAATTGCTGGTGGTGCCCCAGGAATGACATTCCCAAATTAACGATAGACGTTTTTCCTCCTCTACCTTGTTTCTGGATAGCTGGAAGTCATGGAAAAGTTAGAGATCATCATGCTCTATCCGTTTAACAGCCAAAATAATACTTTGCTTACATGGTTGTACACCAGGCTTTTCAATATGATGGCATGTCTAATAGAATGAATAACAGAGGGCCGTGGGGGAAGGGAAGGGGGAAAATAGGCAAGGAGAGGGAGGGAGGCAAACCATAAGAGACTCTGAAATACAGAGAGCAAACAGGGTGGGGGGTGGGGAGGGGACAGTGGGTGATGGGCATGGAGGAGGGTGCTTGTTGGGATGATCACTGGGTGTTGTATGGAAACCAACTTACAAATAAATTATATTAAAAAGATAAATGAGTAATGAATGATGTGTTTGCTTTAGGATGGTTGGTCAATTTATTTTTTGGGTTAATGGCTAGGTGACCAGTAGGGACAGAAAATGTTAGGAGGCTGGAAGGCAGCTGTTCTGATGGGGGAGGTGAGGCACGCATAATGGAGGGTGTGGCGGAGGAAAGTGTCCCCCCTGCCCCGTTCCTATACTTTAGTCTCAGGGGAAAAGAGCATGTTGAAGTGAAAGAGAGTTATATTATCCACATAAATAATTGGGAGTCTCGGAAAATAGAATGCTTTTTAAAAAAATTTCTTTTTGGGGTGCCTGAGTGGCTCAGTTGCTTAAGCATCTGGCTTCAGCTCAGGTCATGATCTCATGGTTCGTAGGTTCAAGCCCCACATCGGGCTCTGTGCTGACAGCTCAGAGCCTGGAGCCTGCTTCAGATTCTGTGTCTCCCTCTCTTTCTGACCCTCCCCTGCTCACATTGTTTCTCTCTGTCTCTCAAAAATTAATAAAATGTTTAAAAAATTTTAAATAAAATGTACGTGTTTAAACATAATAACAGCACCATCTAGGACTGAAAACACACGTAAAACAAGTCTGAAGAGCAGCAGGAAGCCGGTGGCGGGCTGGGACGCACAGCGGGGTCACGTTGCCGTTTCCCACCTGACAGGGTCCTACCAGTGTGTTGACGCAGAGGACGGTCAGTTCAGAACTGTGCACCATGAGCCCTGGAGAAATCGTTGTTTAGAAAGCCCACGAAGAGCATAAGCGAATTAAGAAGATAAAGCCAAATCATAAAAACAATCAATTAATACAAAAGAAGGCAGGAAAAGAAGGAAAATGGAAGGTAAAGTTGATCCATTTTTTTCAACAAACATCCCTGGAAGAAAAGAAAAAGAACCCCAAACTTGACCTCACACCATGTATAAAATTTAGCTCAAAATAAAGCATAGACTGAAATAAATGAGCTAAAACTATATGACTCCAAGATGGAAAAGGATACATAGAAGAAAAGTGTACTGACCTTGGCTGATGCAAAGATTTTCTTCGACTGGACACACACACACACAAACCACACAACATAAAATAAATATTTGATCGTTTGGACCTCAACAAAATGTAAAACTTTTGCTCTGTAAAAGCCACTGGGAAAAAAAGTCAGACTGCAAGCTGGAGACCAGAAAAACAAATTGGAATGACTTATGTCCGGAAAATATGAAGACTATTTAGACTGGAATAATAAGATGACAGCCCATTTCTGTCTCAATGAGCAAAACCCGACCACACGCTGCATGGAAGACAGTGGGGAAGGAGCGCGTGGAGAACACAGGACGTCATCAGTCGTCAGGGACCGCAGCCTAAAGCCGCCACACGCTGTCAGCGACGGAAAGCACTGGAAGGAGACGAACAGGAGGTATCATGTACTGCTGGGGGGACGTCACACCTACAGCCGCGTGGAGAGCGTTCCGACCGCGGCTCACAAGCCCGATGACCCAGCGCTTCTACTTCGGTGACTTGTTCGTGGCCTGAGGCCATGCAGGCACGCAAAGTCCATGTGCAGATGTTCACAGAGACTTTCTGTCACAGCCCCACGTGGGTAGTGAGGGATTAGCAAACCGAGGCCCTGCCATGCAGCAGCACAACGGAGCCTGCTCTCCGGAGATCGGAGCGTCGTGGTCGAGTGTGAACACGGGGAAAGTGGCCAGGCACCAACGGTCACACACTATATGATTCTTTTCATATGAATTTCTGGGAACAAAGCTACAGTGATAACAACGGATCTGTGGCTGCCGGGGACCAGGGGGCCGAGGAAGGGATTGACGGGGAGCCTCCGAGGTGATGTGACCTGTGGCGTGACCGTGGCGGTGGTTACGTGGCTGCACTCACGTGTTACACTCATCAGGTTGTAGCTGACACTTGGCGCCTTTCACTGTAGGTAAATAAGAGCTCTAAGAAGCTGACGACGGTGGATGTGGAAGGGAGGCCGGTGACAAAGGAAAGATAATGACAGAAGGAACCTGCGGTCACGGCTGTCCTCGTTGTCAGAGAGGCGAACTCTGGTCAGGAGCGCAGAAGCTTCGTTATGTTTCCAGAGCAAAGTCAGCCCATTAGTCCACGCTCTCCGTGAGCTGAAGAACGGTTGAAAATGGCTTTAATGATCCTGGAAGAGATAGGCGGCGATGTCCCGCGCCGGGCCTGCTCAGTAAATGCTGCGGATGACGGAAGATGCGCTCAGCACTCACGACTGGCGGTGTTTACTCTGGGCCCCCCTCCACTAGGCTTTGAGGGGACAGCAGAGAACAGGACACCGGTCTGAAGAGGAGTCTAGTGCAGAAAACCAAGGATTCATGGATAATCCAATAATCTTTAGAATTCCAACTGTGTCCAGTGCAGTTTTTGGAAAAAGGAATCATGTAGTAAGGGCTTCCGAGATGTGGATCCTTTATGACAACGCTTGAAGACTCGGGTCAAAACAGGGAGGGAATTTATCCAAAGCTAAGGGAACAGCAGGTGCAAAGGCCCTGAGACAGAGCGAGCACAACGTCTTCAAGAATCCCAAACGTCGAGATGCCTGGGGCTGAGGGAGCAAAGACGGTGAGGAACGAGTCTAGACCGTAGTTCTCCACTCGGACCGCACGCGGCAATCACACGAGGCGCTTTTCAGACAATGTCTAGGCCCGGGCCCTACTTCAACGAATGGAATCAGAATCTCCTTATTGAAAATAAAAGACGAGAAAAAAAGAAAAGAAATCCTCCCTTCCGAGTGCTTCTAATGAGCAGCCAGGGTTGAGAACACTGGCTGGACGGCGGGGGCAGGGTGGGGCGCGTTCGGAGGACCGGTGACACGCAGACAGAAACACCCAGGCCAGTTGGGTCAGCGCTCCGCACGCAGACCTGAAGAAAGACTCGGAGAGTCACTCTGAACCATGGTTCTGCGTCATCCCAAACAGTTCCCCGATGGTTGGAAGGAACGTGTCAGAGGAATGAAAGCCGGGAGCATAAATCCTTCCGGAAGGGCGAGGCGGGAAGGATCCAGCTGGGTGCAGATGTGTTGCCTTGGCGAATTTGTCTTTTCTGTTTCATCACAGATGATCTTTCTCCAACTCCAGGGGCTTCTTTCTGGTCTCATTCGACCCCTTGTGAACTTCTGTGCTAAGAGCAGGTGCACACACGCGGAGACCATCCTGGGTGCTGCACAGAGCCAGCAGGAGCCACAACGGGCACACCGGTCCTTTATCAAGATGCACAAGTATAGGGTTGGGGGGTGCCTGGGGGCTCGGCCGGTTGAGCCTCTGACTTCGGCTCAGGTCATGACCTCATGGTTTGTGGGTTCGAGCCCCGCGTTGGGCTCTGTGCTGACAGCTCAGAGCCTGGAGCTGCATCAAATTCTGTGTCTCCCTCTCTCTCTGACCCTCCCCTGCTCACACTCTGTCCCTCTCTCACAAAAATAAATAAACATCAGGGGCACCCGGGTGGCTCAGTCAGTTAAGTATCTGACTTTGGCTCAGGTTCAAGCCCTGCATCGGGCTCTGTGCTGACAGCTCAGAGCCTGGAGCTTGCTTGAGATTCTGTACCTCTCTCTCTCTCTGACCCTCCCCTGCTCACACTGTCTCTGTCTCACACACACACACACACACACACACACACACAAACATAAAAAAAAGAATAGGGTTGGGAGCACGTAACCATTGAGTGCCACCTGTGAACCAAATTTCTGTCCACTCGCTGACCCCTGCTGATAGGTTGCTTGCTTATGCATGAACAGAGGCCTTTTGTTTCCACTGACTGAGCCCCTGACACTCCCCCCATACACACACACACAATAGAGGAAAGGGCTCTCGTTCTCAGACTGAACCGGCCCAAGGGACTGCACGCTGCCCCGTGGGCTCAGCTCTAAGGCCAGGAACGGTGCTTCAAAGGAAATCAGGCGGTCAACATCTTTCACACGTTTGTAGTGTATTCAAAATCACAAAGACGGTCAGAACACGTGTCTTCAACCTGCCAGATCCTATTAAGCCATCAAAGGCTTATTTGTGTTTCTTTGATGTGGGTTGTAAGCGTGTTTCCTACAAATGGTGGTAGATTAAATGTTATGAACGGACCCAAAAGGCAGAGCTGGAAATGGACCAATTATCCATCTTGGGATCAACCTGTGTTTCCAGTTAAATACCAGCTGCTGACAGTTTTAGCTAAGGCACAGATACCCTACAAATCGAGAGACCTGTTTGAAGGGCAATTAGCAACATTTTTTTATTTATCAAAATGTAAAGCACACACACCGAGGTTCTGCTTCGGGCTGCAGTGGAGTGACGGGTGGCGACTGCAGGACCGCTGAGAACGAGAAACAAAAATGGAGAAAACAGCCCAAGAATCGTGTTTGAAAGCATTAAGTGCAGCCGTCGCATCGAGCGGGGCCACCCCCGCCAAGCTGGTAGTAGTAGTAGTGTTTCCAGGCCCCTGCTGTGTGGACGGGGCGGGGAGTGGGCACGGAGGTGGGGGAGGGTCCACCGGAGGCCGCGACATTGGCCAGCACACCTTCCTGCCGTCAATCTGACTGAGGACATGAAGATTGGGCTCCCAGAGATGGGGGAGCCACAGTCGTCCGGCTGAGGGGAAACTGAGAGGTGAACCGGCTCCCTGCGGTCCGCCCTGGGAGCAGGCAGGATGATGGGCTAAGAAGCCACAGCGGAGCAGAAAAGGCAGGGCTCGGTGCTCAGCATTCCCTAGGGCTAAGGGGGACATGATGTGAGGTCAGCTGCTGTGAAGGAGGAGGGGGTCCGGTGAACACCGAGGTTCCCCTCGGGACCCGCGTGGGGCAGGGCACACGGACCACAGGCCACAGCTCGACCTCCGGAGGAAGCTGACCTGCACAGATGCGGTCACCGTGCCACAGCAAGGGCCACCGAGCACGGGGCAGAGGTGCTGGGTCCGCACGAGACCCCCTCCGGATGCGTGTGGGAAGCGTGGTGTGCCTTGGCTTCTGACACACCAGAGGTGAGCCAAAACCAGAGAGACTGCGGATCTGAATGTGGGATGCACAGCAGTAAACATTTAAATATTCTTTAATGTTTATTTATTTTTGAGAGAGAGACAGAGAGAGCAGGAGCAGGGAAGGGGCAGAGAGAGACACACACACAGAATCCACAGCAGCTCCAGGCTCCGAGCTGTCAGCACAGAGCCCAACATGGGGCTCGAACCCATGAACCTGAGCCGGAGTCGGACGCTCAACCGACGGAGCCCCCCCCCGCAGGTACCCCCCCAGCAGTAAACGTTTTCGAAGAAAGCCCGGAGCGTCTTCACTTCTGAAGCAGGACCGCAGGAGCCCTAACGGCAGCACCCATAGCAGAGTGATTACTTAGTTACCCTAAAACTTGACGAAAGACACGTGAAGAGGGTGCACAGGCAGGACGGGGGCGGGGAAGGCATTTGCAGTACACGTGCCCGGCACAGGCCTCTGATCCTGCGTATAATGAAGGACTCTCGAAAATCAGTAAGAAAGACAGATGTCCCAACAGGGGAGAGAAGAAAAGAAAGAAAAGACTGGAACCGTGCTTTGTCACCAAATGGCCATTAGACCCATGAAGAGGTAATCAGTGACATTAACATGATAAAATACAAATTTGACCCAAAATGTGCCGTCACGACGTGCTCAGCCAGAGTGGCCGAAACACAGAGACAGAAAACCCCACGTCGCGGTGAGGATGTGGAGCAACGCGGAACCTCACGTGCGGCTCCTGGCGGACCGGACGTCCCCGCACTCTGGGGGCCTCCTTGGGCGACTCTGCTGAAGCTGAACAAGCTGGCGGCCCACGACCCGCCGGCTCCCCGGGGACACGCTCCACAGACGTGCGCACCGCCAGCTCTGAAAACATGTGAAGAATGTTTATAGTGTGATTTGCAGCAGATGAAATGCGGGAGGAGCCCAAGCAGCAGCGGAACACGGTTGACATTGTGGGGAAATGTCCACGCCGTGTCGCACACAGGCCGAGAGGGACAGGTGCCACAGACGTCAGGGGCAGGAGATCGCCTGCCGGATGCTCCCGTCACAGAGTTCCCAAGCAAGGGGACGGGCTGTGGGGACAGAGGCGGGGCGGCGGTCCTGGGGGCTCACGTCCAGGTGCCACACCCAGAGACACCTCCTGTTTTGGTCGTGTGCTTGTCTTGCCCTGGGTGATGGTCGCACGCGTGTGCTCTCTGTGCATAAAGCCATTGATTTGCACGCTTCTTTTGATCTACACATTTTCCGTACGACTGCTGCACTTCCATAAAACCCTTACTATAAAAAACCTACGTAGCCTGTGGCTCAGAATTCCACTTCTTAGAATTTATCCCGTAGATACACTGACGTGGAGCAAAGATCCATAAGCTGCTGCTTGGGGTTTTTCTTTTTTACAGCCTTGTTTATTAGAGCTAGCAATCAAAGACAGCCTAATGTGGTTCCGTTTAAATAAACTAAGGTGCATCTGTGCGGGGCAGGATTCCGTGGCCGTGGACGAAATGCAGTTCTGTACGGGTCGGTATAAAACACTCGCCAAATACGGATTAAGTGCAAGAAGCAAGTTGCAAAACAGGGAGCGTTGTGTCTCCCGTAACTGCTGCACGCGGGGGACAGAGGAGGGCTCTGCGCATCTCTGAAGAGTCACAGGAAGCTGGGAAACATGGCACACTCCAGACCGAGACACAAGGCGTTCTGGTCAAAACGCGCAGAGAGGTGAGTCTCTGTATTTTTTGTTCTTTTTGACTTTTGAAATAAATCATGGGCATCCATGGTTTTCCAGTCCCACCCCAGAGGGACGGACACACACACACACACACACACACACACACACACACAGACACACACACGCGCACACAACGCACACACCACCTGATGCAGAGAAAGCGCTCTTAGGAATTCATGATCGTATCCTTTTTGCCTTTTGCACTGATGATTTCAAGACATTTCCATGTTTTAAATTAATTAATGGGCATTAAACATGGTGACATTTACTGTTAGCAACTGTGTAGTTCACAGAAGCCTCCAGAAGGAGCACGGGTCGGCACAGAGCAGCAAGGGGGGAGGTGCAGGGGGGTGGCGAGGGGGGACCCAGGCAGCTCCTTACAGCCCTGCAGGGGTCAATGACCACATTCACAGGGAAGGGGGGACGCTGTGCTTGCAGACACTCACGCGTCCATGTGTGTGCAAACCCAGGGCTCCTTACCGACCAGATCCTACCCTTCAGTGCCCCGGGGAATGAAGTCAGTTGCTCGGGTAAGGAGAGCATCGTTGGCGAAGCAGAGTTTTGCCTTAAGCCAGCTTGATAATTAGGTTGAGAAACTAGAGGCAGACACAATAGATACGTAGATTATAATGTTCTGAACCTACTTCACAAAACAGAACTAAGCTGGAAGGAGCAGGGAGCCAGGAGAAGCGTGCCGTGAACTTGAAAGACAGCGGTGGAAAGGATTCGTGCGTGCAGGCTAGGCAGGCGAGGGGCCCGTGGAGAGAAAGGAAAATGGAGTGGCTCTCCCCAGGCCAGAGCTGGGATGTGCTGAGGTCTAGTGTAAACAGGGCAGCACGGGTGAAAGCCACAGGCATGTGATGCGGTACGTAGTAGGTGCTCAAGAAAGGCTCGCTGAATCTGCATCCGCGTGAAATGCTCAGGAAACGGAGCTGCCTCAAAGGCTGGATCAAAACTGAGATCGAGTCATAGATACAGAGAGTGTTTGTGTGTGTGATTTAGATACAATGTATAATAAATGTGTACAATGTCTAAATGTCATACATAATATATATATGTGTGTGTGTATATACACACACAATGCATACAATGTAGGATTCACATAATGTTACATATATTTGTATGTATTTATATGTAGTTAAAGAGAATCAGAGCTGGACAGATGTTAATGCAGAAAAGAGAGGGTTGTTTTTTCCCACCAAAAAAACATTGCAATAGGGGAAGAGAGATATCAACCCAGAGCTGGGTTCCATTCTGAACACAACCAGAACAAGTGGGGGTTCGTAGCCAAGGGGCAGGCTGGGGGTGGGGGCAGGTGGGTGGACAATTCCTGGGAAGAGAAATCCAGGGTGAGACGGAGTCCAGCCAAGCCCGCCTGGCGGATTCTCGCTGAAGGCGGGCCGGGGTCAGGGGGCAGATATCCCAGGGGTGAGAGCAGGGCCTGGAGCTGCTTTGGATTCCGTGTCTCCCTCTCTGTCTGCCCCTCCCACCCCCATGCTCTGTCTCCCTCAAAAATAAATAAACATTAAAAAAAAAGAGAGAATAAGTCAGTTCTGCACATTGAGGTGGAAAGATTCCTGAGATGTAGTCACCGAGCTGCAGACCTATTGATGTTTCACACACACACACACAGACTCTGTACTTCTGTGCACCCGTCTGTATTTTATGAATGCATACAGAAAGGTCTGGAAGGAAACCACTAAGTCAGCAGCAAGGGGGGAGCAGGGAGCAGCGTGTCTGTGAAGGTCGAGGGGGACTTTATTCTTCTGTGTGACATCCGATAGTTTTAACAAAGAGAACCTGTTCACCCAACACTTGCATATATGGTTTTTGTTTAGTGAAGTGGTTGGTAGGAGATCTCCCGGAACACCGGACTGTAGTATTTGCATATGACGATGGAGCTGAGTGCATGGCTCGGACGTTATGTCAGGGAGCACGGTGGGTCGAGAGGTGTATGAGCCACGGTGACTTACGACCATCTGGGATGACGTTCATTCATTCACTCATTCATTCATTTACTCATTCTACAAACAGTCTTTACGTCAGGCAATATGGTGGCTGGAGACACAAAATTTACACGCTGTTGGGGAGGAAAGAAAGACACAGGAAACGAAATTAACAGCTGGGCTCTCTGAGGTTGTGTGTGTGTGTGTGTGTGTGTGTGTGTGTGTGTGGGCATGCAGGGTTCCAGCTGCTTGTCGGGGCACCGCTCAGTCCTCCTGGTACCCCCGAGGGTCCCCACAGGGCCGGTCGGGACACAGAGGTGGAGAGACTAAGGCTGGACGACCAGGCAAGAGACAAAGCCAAGAACTGAAACCAGGGACTCTGACGCCAGAGGCCGTGTCCCCCCAGGGTCCAGAAATGGTCAGGAGCAACAGCCCTTCACAAAGTGGAAGGCACACTCCCCAAGACTGCGGACGGAAGCAGATGGGAAGAGGCCGTGGGAGCGACCAGTCCACACCGGGAGGGGCACCCGCAGAGAGCACAGAAGCCGGAGTTGGGGGACACCGAGCCGTCCGACCGGACGACAATGTTCTCCTACGGAGACAGTAGGACCTTCGTGTGTCCACTTCTGTGTGTTCGTCCGACACAGACTTGCTGAGTGACTGCTGTGTTTCGTCCATCGGGTTGGAGCTGAATATTCGGTCAAGAGCAAAAATGGCGTCCCTGTCTTCCCAGAGCACCCACGGGCGGGAATGGCCACACAAACTAAGTAAAAGTTGTAACTACTGGGCTCCGGTGCCAGCTCTGTGAGCAGAGGATGACAGGAAACGTCTCCATGCTATTGTTGTTGAGAAGTGTTGATAAAACTAATAAGCATTCTTTTCAAGACGCAGCCAAGAGAGCTGGAAAGAACAAGGGACTTCGGTTCATGAAAGAGAAAGCCGGAAGCTAAGGATGCAACCGGGTGACCTACAGAGCACAGGTGTGCGGAGGGGGCTGCTTCACCATCAGAATCACCTGGAAAGCTTCTCAAACATTTTGCTAGAGCCCAGCCCAAGCCCCGAGTTTCTGATAAGTTCAGTCTTGTTTTAGGTATGAGACAGTGCAATTCTGAAAACTCCTAAATGATGCTGAAAATGCCGATCAAGGGAACCCGCTTTGGGAATACCGACATAGATGGTTGTGTGCCAGCTAGGACAGAGCATGGAGCGAGGGTGGGGCGGAGACCTTCCCAAAGCAGGGGCCCTCTACAAACCTCACCCTTTGGGAAGGGATCATCCACCCTCAATGTCACAGGATCCCATCTGCTTCCATCCAGACCCCCATCAGAAGAAAAAATTAAAGGTCTTCCCATTGGCCATCATGACCTGAGTCTTACATGGGTTTGGTGTTCAGAATTTAACGCTCAGACTATCCCCAAGCCTCCAAGCCAAGGATCTCATGAACCAATTCTTCTAATGCCAACGGCAACCCTACACATCCAGCAGAAACAAGCACAAAATTGCTTTGGGGGAAACACACCCCCATTAAGGCACAGGCTCCTCCAGATAAAGCCCAATAAACAGGGATTTGAAGTTCAAATTAAGAAAACCCTCCACCTTCCGTGAGCGTTAGCAGACCGGACAAACAGCAAGACGGGAGCCCAAGCACTGTGAACGACAGAATTCTATTACAAATTGAGCGCTTTCAACGTGACCTGAGACACGGCAGAGGCAGCAAAGTTGGGAGAACAGAGTAAGACAGGGGACAGCATCGGGAGCGGGTCACGGCCCGGGATTACAGCATGGGGTCACGGCCCGGGATCACGGAACCGAAGACTCAGCCCCCAAGGCTGAGGCTGAAGGAATCGCTGGGTTGGTGGTGGAACCACTGTCCTGCCCAGAAAGCAACCGGTGGGGGGAGGAGCTGGAGTGGGTGAGACTCGGGGAGGCGCAAAATAGGAAAAACCGGCCCCCCACACATTTACCAAGAATTGCAGAAGGGGAGAGGAGAGCTCGAGGGTGGGGTACAATATCCCAAAACGGTGTGTTGTCTTCCATAAAGATAGGACATAGAGATGGGTACCACACAGGGTCAGTTTGGAAAAGAGAGCCATCTCTGACCACACTAAGAGCAACTAGAAAAAACAGACCGAATTGAGGGCAGGATTCCCAACAGCAGCAGGGCGGCCAGAGCGCTGCGAGGTGACCCCCAGCCGTCCGTCTCGGATGCCTGGAGGAAAAGAGAGAAAGTCTGCCCAGGAATTTTTCATCAGAGGCTGCGTCCCACACGGTCTGAGATCAGAGAGCGTTACGGAGGCAGAGAGAACAGAGCCGAGCCTGAGAACAAAGCGCAGCGGAGGGAGAGAGGACCGAGGGGGAAGCTGGCGGGTGGAAGGAGTTGAGCAGAGATGTGGCTGAGCCGCAGGAATGACAGAGCGCGGCACCTCCAGGTGAGCCTGTCGGCTGGGCTCGTTCGAAAATGGGAGAACAAGAATCCCGTCAGGACCGCGGCGGCACCCAAGGGCTTCCTTGTGCAAAGTGCCCTGACGTCTACACTGATGATGCATTTAGGGCTCTAATGATCTTGCTCAACAGATGAGGCAACTGACGATTCAGAAAGGTTAAGCGCATCCAGCTCTGGATGGATTTTCACCGGGGCCAGCCGACTCAGGGGCCACGCGGTCATGATTACGGCACCACCTCCGGAAAGGAGCCCTCCGCTTGCAGGGCTCCAAAGGAGACGAGCAAACCCGGCAGGGGTGCAGGGGCTCCCTCTGCCCACGGTCCCAGGCCCGGACAGCTGAGGGCTCTCAGCTCCTCCGGGAGCCAAGGGCCTGAGCACACAGCCCCGCCGGCCAGGGCGCAGAGCAAGCTTCCGGACACGCGGGTAAGGTCGTGCTGGGAGGGTCCTTGTTCAGGGACTGACCCACAGAAGACACTAGCAATGGCCCCCGGGAAATATGAGGTCTTACCAAGACAGAGTTTAATTTGGGCTGAAATAAAGGGTGTTTTAATTGTAAGAGAGCAAAATGGGAAATTTTCTACACGTTAAGCAAAGTCCTCATCAGGGGATGCTGGTTAGCCTCAACGGCCAAAGCCGTGAGTCGTTGCCGCAGGCGCAGTGGTTCGGGTCAGCCTGGCCTGGCCTGGCCAGATGGGCTCAGCCTGGGGGTGATTGTCCACTCGTGCCCAAGGGCAGAATGTGAGCTAAAAATCTTCGTCTTATGAATTCCAGGAAGGTTGCTTCCAACTAGTGAAAACAGTTTCAGAAATTGTTCGATTATGGATAAAAACAAATGAAGTAGTAGGAATTTGGGGATTTAAACATTCCATCTCTATTTTAAAAACTTGAGGACACACGTATCTCTTGGTTGAAACCTGCCTGAAAACCCTGGAGGAACACCCAGGAAATAAACGTGGGGAACAAAATCCAAACAGACAGACATGCCCATCGTGGTCCGGCGCATCGGGCAGGAGTTGCTGCTGCAAAGAAAGGTAACCTGGCGTGAGGTGCTGGGTGCCCCCCGCCCGGCCCGCTGGCCCGCGGAGGGCGCCTCTCCCAGGGTGTCCGATGCCGCACCTGCCGTCTGCAGCCTCCGAGGGCCCCCAGCTCCTCGCGCCTGCTGCACGCACCGCCCAGGGGCAATTCCAGCAGAATTCCCGTCGTTCCCCAGTCAAAGGGCCACACAGCCTGGAAAGGTGATTTGCCACATGATGTGACAACGTCCCCAAAACCAGCACAGCGTCCTGCTTGGCTTGGTTCAGTCGAAGCCACATGGAGACCACAGATTCGCTAGAGACGACGTCACGGTGAGTCCTCACGAGAAAGGGCTGGAGTCAGACACCCACTCGAGAAAGTCCCCCCGTCTTGTTCTCCTCGCCCACTAGAGTGGGTGGTGAATCTTTCTGCACAGGGTCGGAGAGGGGATGGCTCAGGGCCTGCGGGCCGGCCGGTCTCTGTCATAACGACTCGGCTCTGCCACAGAAAGTGGCCACAGATGAGCGGCGTGGCTCTGCGCCCACCAGACCTTCCCGGATGGACGCTGCGGTGTGAACTTCATATCATTTGCACACGTCACCAGTTAGGATTCGTGTTTTGAATTTCCCAACCATTAAGAAATGTAAAAACCCTTCTAGCCTGTGGGTCACACAAAGGGAGGTTTTTGGGCCACAGTTTGCCGAGACCCTTGAGCTAAAATGTGCTCCGTGCGGCCTTTGGGTCCGTCTGTCTGTACGGTGGCCCTGTCCACAAGCAGCGGCGCATAATAGTTGCTCAGTGTATTTATCGGCTGGATCAGCAAACGAGGGGGAAGAGAAGAAGCCGCAGAGATTGAGGCGCGTGACCGGAGGCGAGGCACGGGGAGGCACAGGTGGCCATGGAGCGGCAGGGTGGGCTCTCTCTCTTGCTGACGTGGACTCAGGTGCGCCTGCCCCTCAGCTGGATTTTGACACGACGGCTCCACCATGTATTTCCTCCAAATTTCGTCAGCCACCTTGGAAAATGCCACCTCTCTCCTCCGGTCCCTAAGCTCAGGCAGATCTGCGGAGGCCTCCTATGTTGTTGGCGTGTTTCCTCAGCACCCTCTGGCAGCAGGGGCAGGCCCGTCAGCGGGCCCGGGCGGAGAGGGAGAGTAAATAAAGCCCCAATAATGTGCTGACCTATATTTGAACGCAGTCTAAGCCTCTCATAAAACGGGCATTAGGAAGCTTTCACAGGAAGTACTGAGCAATCTCCTGAGGTGGGCACCCCCTTCCTGACCTCCAATTTTCTGTGACTTCGAGCACGTTAGGTAGTTCGATGCAGGAGGATAAACCGAGACCAGAGCCAAGGAGAGGGACTCAGCGCCGAGGCCTCGGAAAGCTGTGGCCTCTGACACCACTAAGAACATGCTTCAGGTGGTTACTCCCGGTGCAGAATCCTGCAGTGTAGACGTGTCCCACCGCGAAGAGAACCACGGTCGTCAGACCCGGAGACGGAATCGGGGGTCTTCCCTCCACAGAACACCTTCCGAGGGGCGCCTGCTTGTTTTTGACAGCAGGAGGGGTGCTAAAGAACAACCCGGAAGCCTCGGCATAAACGGCAGGTGCTTGTGGGCAACGCTGGACACGATCCAAAGAACAACCCAAACGTCTCCTTCCGCGTCAGAAGGAGTTGAGAAGTGTCCCTGGAGTGGACGGGCTCACATTTGGATCCTGACGTCCGGTTGTCGGCTGCCTGGCGGTGGCTCCGGCCTGGGATTTCCAACAGGTGCCGTCTGTGCCGGTTCAAGTCATATGAGGCCAAGCGGCAAAGCCAAGGGCGTGCTTGGACTAAGAGAGACAATGCCATGTGACTAAAGGGGGCTCCTCTGAACGCGAGCGAGATGTCAGTGTGGTTTTTATCTAAAATATAACCCCCGTGTTTTTTCACAAACCAGATGAACTGTGACCTCATGCCCCATTGCGAGCTGTTGTTGAGAACACAGCCTCCCTGGACTCCACGGAGGAAGCAGAGAGAAGCGGGAGAAGATCTGGAGCCTCGCGGGACCGGTGACCACGGGAGCCGAGACCGTCTTTCACTTCCAATGGTGAATCCATGACTGCTTGAGACCGTCACTCAAGGCGGTTTGGAAATCAGACGTTGGCAAAAATAACAGGAAGCGCGCTGGCGGGAGAATTAGAAGGAAAAGCAGCTGCGGTTCGGACGGGGGATTGAGACGGACAACCTAACAGTCCACCCTCCTCCTTCGCCACCGACTTCTCCCCCAAACTTGCATCATTTACGAGTCAAAATGAGTGTTTGCCAACAGCCCCGCTGGCCCAATCCCATCGGAGCATCAGGTCGTGTTCAGCCTGGGCAGCCCCGGGCCACTGGGGTGGGGGCAGAAGAGACAGGGGCGTTTTCCCTTTTCTTTTTATTGCAGCTTTCTCTCCATGAGATGCTCTAGAAACAGAGCCGTCTTTGTGCTGACGCCTCCAGAGGGGGAGGTGTGCTCGGTGCACCTCGTAGTGGGAGAGAGCAGCATTTTAGGTCCTCTAAATATTTGATTTCTCTTTTGGGGGGCTGAGACTCTAAAGTTGCCATGGTGCTCTGAGCATCTGCCCTCAAGGCCCTCCGGAGGCCCCTGGTCCTTCTGCTTGTGGAGCTTTCCCGGAGCATCGATCTTGCCTTACACTCTCCCTCTCTGCTCCCTCCCTCCTCCCCCCACTTCCTCTTTCCTCCTGCCTTTCTTCTTCTCCCCTCCATCTCTTTTTCTTTCTCTTTCTTTCTTACTGCCCTAGCCAGAAATGGCCGGACTATGGGACTGACTTCCCAAACAGGGCTGGGCCCCCGAGCCGGCCAGCAAGCGCCCAGTGGAAGAGGGGGAGGCCGCGGCCAGTGGATGCCTCCCACGTGACGCAGAGACCCACGGGCCAATCTGACCCTTCCTACGAAGAAGAAGAAGAAAGCTGGCCCGTGGGGCCCCACATGTCTCCCGCAGTGGCTCATGGTTTATACAGAACGGGGTTCTCGAGTTCAGACAGGGGGCATTCGAAGGCCGCCCACCAAATTAAACACCAGCTATGAAACCAAGAACAATCATGATGCACTCTCTACCCTGGAGAGAAGCTGGAGAAAACACAGGAAGTAAAGGGAATCGCCGCGGTGCTTGGTGCTATTAGGGGAGGCGCCACCTTGTTCACGGAACGTGGTTATGGTGGGGCGGGGGCCGTGGTCTCAACGGCGCCCCCACGACCTCAGTGAGCCAGCCGACCGCGAGTGGGCTGCGTGAACGGGACACAGCAGCCCCGCCCCCACCTGTGCATCCGCCCTGGTGTCCCTCACACAACTTGGGATTCCAGCGGATAAGATGGACTCAACAGTCCTCAGCTGACTGTTCGCGAAAGCCTAGGACTTTCAATCACATTGTCAAAACCCAAATAAGCCAAGGCATCAAGTGTGTCTTTGCCGTGTGGCCTAACTACCCGAGAATCATCCCTACCACAGAGAATAACGGCTTGAAAGCACTTTTCTTAATCACACCAAACCCAGTTCATAGGCTTGCCTTGCTCATTCGAAATCAGCAGGTAATAAGAAGGGGCCCCCAGATGATTTGGGGGAGAAGAAATCTCTCACCGACGTGTTTAAGGTGAAGCGAAGGAAGGGCCACGGAGAGTCTGGGACCAAGGCTGTGGGAAGAGCGCCATTTGCAGACGTCCCTCAGGACGGTCGGAGCAGACCTTCCACTGACCGTCCTCCACTTCCCCACTCCCCACCCAGCCCTTTAGGACCAAACAGCACGATGGATTATTTCTCCCACAAAGTTCTGTTTCCAGCTCAGATCTCTGTACACTGGTTTTCTGAGCATTAAATGTACTTGAACGTCACCCAAGACAGGTTTGGGGAAGTCATAGGAGGGTGCACAGGCAGCCAAGGAAAATGTGTTTTAAAAATATTTAACAATGAGGAAATGTTGGGGCACCTGGGGGCTCAGTCAGTTAACCGTTCGGCTTTGGCTCAGGTCATGATCTCACCACTCATGGGTCTGAACCCCGCGTCGGGCTCTGTGCTGACAGCTCGGAGGCTGGAGCTGCTTCTGATTCTGTGTCTCCCTCTCTTTCTCTCTCCCTGCCCTTCCCCTGCTCATGCTCTATCTCAAGAAATAAACATTAATTAAAAAAACAGAAATATTTCATAATGAGATGTATGTGACATAATGTTAAATTAAAAAACAGATTATAGGGGCTCCTGGGTGGCTCTCAGTGGAACATCTGGCTTCGGCTCAGGTCATGATCTTGTGGTTCATGGATTCGAGCCCTGCATCGGGCTCTGTGCTAACACCTCAGAGCTTGGAGCCCGTTTCTGATTCTGTGTCTCCCTCTCTGCCCCTCCTCCACGCATGCTCTCTGTCTCTCTCTGTCTCAAAAACAAACTATAAAAAAAATTTTTTTAAAAGCAGATTATAGAGAACTGCCCATCAATGACATAAGAAAATACATTCTTACCCCACTACTTCCTCCAAACCTACTGGAAATAAAAGGAAAAATAAAATAATAGTAAGAGGGAAAGAACTACATTATCAATGAAAAAGGAAATGGACCAAAACAAAAACAGGACACTTCACTGCCAAGCACTTTGAAGTCTGGACAGAGCCGGGGAGACAGAGAGCACTCACGCATGCTTCCTTGAGGCCACAGACTTCCGGAGAGGGGGTCCCGCTGGGGGCTCACCCACTGACGGCCGCCAGAGAAGACTCAGGATCCAGGGAAAGCTAGAATCACAGATAAAAAACCAAAAAACCAAAAAACAATGAATATCAGTTTGTATGACTATGTCCCAAATATTGCAGGGATATACTTTCACCAAAAATTATCTGTCGCTCACTTGATTTTTTTTTTGAGAGACAGAGAGAGACAGAGTGGGGGGAGAGGGGTAGAGAGAGGGGGAGACACAGAATCTGAAGCAGCTCCAGGCTCTGAGCTGTCAGCACAGAGCCCAACGCGGGGCTCGAACCCACGAACCACAAGATCATGACCTGAGCCAAGCTGACGCTTAACCGACGGAGCCCCCCGGGCGCCCCTCACTTGATATTCTTGACCTGGTGTCCTGAATGGTGCAAGTTGTGTCAGAACAGCCAAAGAAATGTGGCTGGACCATCCGAGTTTTGTTTGCTTTACTCGGTGTTTTCGATTTTCTAACTTACCCTCAATGTATGAAAATAAGGAGGTTTCACTTAAAATTTAGGTCTTGAGGGGGTGTCGGAGTGGCTCAGTTGGTGACGTGTCCGTCCGACTCTTGGTTTCGGCTCAGGTCATGATCTCACAGTTTGTGAGTCTGAGCCCAGCATCGGGCTCTGGGCTGACAGCGCGGCACCTGCTTGGGATTCTCTCTCCCTCTCCCCCCCTCAAATAAATACAATATACTTTTTTAAAACAATTAAAACATTTAGGTCTTTGGTTCCTCTGACAAATCGATGCAACGCCCACATGGACCCCACTTCCCAGAGGGCGAGGAGAGCCGGGGGTCATCACTGCCCCTCCCGATGCTCAGGTTGGTTGGTTTGCTCTTATCCTACGTGAGCCACTTAATTCACTCGTTCTGCCGCTTGGGCCTTGGGCGCTTTGCCTTGTTTGGTGTCTGTGTCTGCTCACCTGTCCCAGCTCCTGAGGATGAGGGTTGGCTCTGCCGGCTAAGAAGCCCCGTCCAGCGCCCAGGGCGGGGCACTTCTCTGGCCCAGACCACGTGTTGTCTGGGCTCCAGTCGCCGGACTGAATCTGCTGGAATCAGGAAAAGCAGGGTGTGCAGCCTGGACCTCACGGGCGCCCGCCGCTGCCCCGGGGAAGGCATGGAGCTGAGCCGTCCCGGCACAAAGACGGGCAGCCAAGCGAGGGACCGGTGCCGTCTCTTCCCAGAACCCGAGTGGCCCGGGACCAGCTCCAGGGGCCCCCAGTCCGTCAGTCTCGTGTTTCTTCCTCTAGGTTTGTTTCTTGCCTTACATTAAATTGCCCCCAAAAAGCCTTTTTTAGCATTAAGACAGCCTACAAGCATCCATTTTTTGCAGAAGGTTATTGTTCTCTGTCTTAATTAGCGCATAAGCGGAAGGAAGATGCAGGAACTGGGGGTTAATCTCTGTGGGTGAGAGTTCAGGGGAAAGTTTTGTTTTTTTAAGTTTATGCATTTATTTTGAGAGAAAGAGAGGGGAGGCGAGAGAGAGAGAGAGAGAGAGAGAGAGAGAGAGAGAGAGAGAGAGAGAGATATCAGGGAAGGGGCAGAGAAATGGGGACAGAATCCCAAGCAGGATCCGCGCTGCCAGTGCAGAGCCAGACACGGGGCTCGAACTCATGAAGCCGAGAGATCACGACCTGAGATGAAACCAGAAGCTGGATGTTTAACCGACTGAGCCGCCCAGGTGCCCCCAGGTCAAAGTTTTCCAAAACCTTTCTTTGAACTTTTCTATATGGGTTGAATTTTGTATAATAAGTTGTATCGTTTTTACCAAAATATTAAAGCCATTATTCTTAAGTAAACAGACTAATCTACAACCACCCCAACATATAATATATGTACCTAGAAAAATGTAAAAGCCTAGTTACCCCAACATGTTAATAATGGCTGTCTCCGGGTGACAGGATTACGAATTGGTTTTGGTTTTATTTCCCATTTTTTGGTGAGTGTTCCGTACTGTCTGCAATTAGTGTGCATTACATTTACATTTAAAACACGAAAATGGTATTTCTTCGCAGGAGACGGAGAATTCGCGGCGCTGAGATTCAGGCTCGGGCTCGGGTCTGACCTGGCGGGGCTGTAAATGCTGGTGAGCAGGACGTCTTCCAGGTTCTGTTTTCCTTAATGACCCTGCTGACGGCTACCACACCCAAGTCCTCCTAAGAACCCATTACCCCTTCCAAATGGCCCCGCGAAGATCGATAAATATGTCCTTTTTAGAAAATTATTTCAGCTTTCTTCCCACCTACCCTCATTTTATTTGGAGAGGCCAGAAAGCCCCTGAAGCCGTCCGCCCTCTTGAAGTTAATGTATTCATTAGTTATAATTGCCTTCGAAACGTGCTCACTAATCTTAGTCTCCTAGTTACTTAATGGTTTTGATTGGCTGTAGAACACTTTTATCTGGGTTAATTTACTATTCATAGTACAATGATGGAGTATTCATTTTGCTGCCCAGATTACAGCAGTAAATGGAGTTATATATCATCCACAGGAAAGCTACATGGGAGTTTAGTGTTAAAACGCCTTTCAGGCATCTTAAAGTGGAAAACAACATTCCTGCCACAACTTGGTCATGTTTGGCGTTTCCTGCCCAAACCCAAAGCTGCCCGTTGCCCTCTGTGAACGGATGTGCTCGCCCTGACCTCTCACAGAGGTGCTCTCCGCTTCCAGCGGTGCGGGATCACAGGGGAAAGCCTCCCCAGAAGGATGCAGAGATGGAGTAGCCAGAGCTCATGGGAATGTCACGTCTGCTTGAACACGACCTGCCCTTGGAACTTCCTGCAGCCCTTGCTCAGAACCCCACCTCCCGCCTACCAGGCTGTCCAGAGCCTACCCCCATCCCAGCCCAACATCCGGTCCCTACCTTCCTGACTTTTCATGCGGAGGCCATATCTAGCGATTCCATTCTGCCAGGACTTCAGCCCGGTCCTGAGTGTATCTAAATTTCACTTCCCCCCAAAACCCCAGAGAACTGGGCTCTCCTGCCTGTGCTCTGAAATCAGAATCCTCTACCTAAAATTCGTTCGAAGAATAGAGACAGTGTGTATAATTTATCGGGTTGAAAGCTGCTTTCTTGAGTCTGGGAAGACGGCCCCGGACCTCAGTCGCCTTCTGTGCAATGGGAACAAACTCTTGTGCAGGACAAGACGGCAATGGAGCTGCAGAAACCCTTGCTTTCCCTGGGGTTTCCCCAGGGATGGGCTCGGCAAAGACCCACTTGCGTTCCTTATCAGTGCCTAGGAGCCAGTGCTCTCTAGGAGGGGAAAGACTGAGCCGGTGCATGAGGATGTGCACATACTTATGTACATTGTGGCACAGCTGTGTGGCCAGTAAAGCGCCCCCAAAACAAAAAGGACTGGAAACAAACTGGATTTTCATCACTGGGGCAAAGGTTGTTAAGTTATTAGATAAACACACAGAAATGAGTGTGCAACAGTTTTTTAAAGGATCTTGACTTGGAGGGATTCCTAAATGAATACACTGTCCAATCCATCCCTCAGAGAAATGATAGAGAAGTGGATAGAAATAGTGAGCTGAAAGATTTGAATGAAAGCGTCTAGTCACTGTTTGCCCGGAGGAGTCCGACCAGGCTGACGTGGACCCAGGAGACTTTTACTTCCTTCGTGTTATGTTTGTGCGCTGTTATGTTTTTTAAATAATGAACATGAATTATTTATATAATCAGAGGACAGCGACTGAGTGTGTGGGAGTAAACAAAACACAAAACACGGAGCTAACGAGGGGGCAGAGTGGAGCCTGAGGCTGGGGGTCTGCACCCCCCAGGCGGGGCCCCCAGAGCTGGGGTGCAGACTCAGCCTGCAGGGACCAAGGGGTGGGGGAATCTTCCAGAGTGAAGCTCCCTGGACTGTGAATATTTAAGAGACAGAGATAAAGGACCGGAGGCCCCATTACGGGAGCACCGAACGTTCAGTGGCTGCAGACTGACCATTTTTCCCCCCAGCCTCTTCCCCGGAGCCTCGGCCTCTCTGTCAATGATCTGGGTATTTGGAGGACCTAACATCTTGCACAAACTGAAGTGGAGTCTTCATTTTGTAAAAGAGAAAGCCCAGTTCCCTTCGGAATAGCAATCGGAAGCAAACAAACATCTGTTTGAATAATGAGCTGTGCTGTGGGCACCTTCTGGAGGCAGGAGTCAGCTGCTGATCAGATACGGACACCCGACCCTGGCTCGGGCCATGGGGGCAGTGTGGAATGGGAGAGGGGGTCTGGGAAGCCTGGGCACACCTCCTGGGGGCCCTCCAAGGTCCCTCACCATCTCGCTGCCAAGATCCGGTCACCGTGGTAAGAGGGTTGCGATTTCCTGATTTTCCAGAATCATCCGCATCAGACCTGGCTTGTCCACGGTCCCCTGAGTCTCCCTCCTCCCCACGGGGAGTGATTACAAGTCTGAAGCTGCATCTCAGCGGATGTTAACGGAGACAAATGTTCTGCTCGGTGCATTTTCCAGTTTTAATTGAAGGAAAGCAACTAATTATCTGGGAGAAGCAGCCATTATACACTGGCTGCCGGCTGACCTTTTGCAGGAGATGACTCGGGGCTTCTGGGGACATTCGATACGTTAACCGGTCATTAACGCTCGAGATGTCCAAGGGGAGCCTGTCGTCCAGCCCAGGACGGGCCCGGCACCGGCTGCCGCTGGAGGGGAAGCGCCAGGCTGTCATCTTCCCAAAGACATTGACTGGACGCAGTATTGATAAGTCATGAAGTGCTTATCACTTACGGGAGGCAGTGTGAAGGGTGAGTGTGCGCCACGGGCAGAGTGGCGCCGTCCGTTTGCACGGTGGCCTTCGTTGGCCGGAAGCCGGCAGGCGTGGGGGGGTGTGTGTGGAGAACACGCACAGGCAAACACAGGTGTCCGGCAGCCGGGAGACTGGGTGCCGTGTGTGCGGGAAGGAACGTGTGCGCACATTCATCTGTGACCCAGGAGAAGGGCTAGGCCCTCAAGCCGGGTCCGTAAAGCAACGCGAGCTCACACCGCCTGGAAACACATGCCCAGGCCGAAACACAGTCACTTCTAACGCAGGAAGCCACTCACCGGATCAGTTAACCTAAAATGATCTCCAAAGCAGAATTCCATGATGGCAGCAAAGGGCAGAACGGACGACAGTGGAAACCGAGGGGCTGAGCATCAGCGCAGCGCCTGTGCCCCCTGGGGTGGGGGGGTGAATGGGGGAAGAAGCAGGGCAGCGCCCGGGCCTCACCGACGCAGCAACGGGTGACATGTTCAAAGGGCTCTCGTGCTTGGACATGGGCTCTACCGTGTGACCTGTGACCACCACCCACAGGCGGCAGCTCCGAGCAGGGTCCCCAGGCTTGGCTCTTTGTTCTCAAAGAGGTGAAATGTGTCCCCATTGTCCACACAGGCGTCCAGGTGAGACCTTCTGTCAGAATCCTGGGCTCCTGAACACGGGACCCAAACCAGCCAATCAGGAGTGCCAGGACCCCTTCCCCCCCCCCCCCCCCCCCCCCCCCCCCCCCCCCCCCCCGTCAGGGGACCCTAACCAGCCAATCAGGAGTGCCAAGACCCTTTCCCTCCCCCACCCTATTCCTCCATCAAGGGACCCAAACCAGCCAATCAGGAGTGCCAGGACCCTTTCCCTCCCCCACCCCATTCCCCCATATTGGGACCCAAACCAGCCAATCAGGAGTGCCAGGACCCTTTC
>NC_043711.1:103593582-103615227 GCF_006229205.1 Suricata suricatta | reverse complement strand
TCCCCTTTAGCAGAGAGGGAGAGAGGCACAGGGTGGGAGAGTGAAGGCAGCAGATGTGAACCCCTATCAGAGGCTCCATCACCAGCTGCCGGGGACCCTGCTCCGCCTCCTGGAGCCGGGCACTCCTGCTGCCTCAGCTCCAGGACCTGGTCCTGCTCTTCCATCCGAGCTGACCCCAAGGTGCTGAAAGAAATGGAGTTTCGTGAGGTTTGTCCTCACTGCTCAGCCTGTGCTGGGCAGACCTGGACCAGGGTTTTTAATCCAGCCTTTCGTTTTCTTTAGGTGTATTTATTTATTTTAAGAGAGAGAGAGTGCAGGGGAGGGACAGAGAAAGAGGAAGAGAGGATCCTATGCAGACTCCATACTGTTGGCAATGAGCACAACTTGGGGCTTGAACTCATGAACCGGGAGATCGTGACCTGAGCCAAAACCGAGAGTCGGCGTCTCAGCTGACTGAGCCACCAGGCGCCGCTGATCCAGCCCTGCTGGTCCCCAACGGAGCCTCCAGACCTTACTGTGTCTCAAATGAGACCTCCCTCTGGGAGGGGAAATAAAACACAGAGGCCGCCAGCCCTGCTCCGTGGCTGTGGCGAAGGAGAGGGCAAGTGTGTCAGGACTGGGACCACAGCGGGCAGGGGCCTCAGTCAGGCCAGGGCCAGGCCCCCCAGGGCTGTGTGACCGGATGCAGGCTTACACCCCTCTGCCGGCTGGTTCTCTCCACGGCTCTGAGGGGACTTCCTGCTCCTGGCAAGCGTGTGGCTTTCACGAGAGGAGTTCTCCATGACCAGGAATTCAGAGAGTCTCAATTTTCTCGCCCACTGTTTACGGACACGGGCTGTGCCCGCTGCCCGCCCCTCACCCCGGTGCCGACAGGCAGGCTCCGGAGCCCCGGTGCACCAGAGGCGGAGCAGGCTCGCCCCACGCTCTTGGCAGAACTCGATGTCTTTCCTGGTCATGATGCAGAAACGGTGGCTCCCCGCTGTCCCGGCCAGATGCCCGGGTGCGGCCGTTTACATAGTGGTCAGAGAGCGGCGTCCAGATCCTGTATCCGACATAACCTCATCTCCCCCAAATCAGATCTGTGCAGAACATGCTTGCTCTGGGTGCAAAACCGTTTCTACAAGCGTGCGTCCAGATCGTGTCTCCGTCCGACAAAATCAGAGCAGGCGTTCCCTTTCCTCAGTAACTAACACTTGTGACCGTAATCGGTGCACAGTACTTGATTAGCTAACTGATGAGGAGATGAACAATAGTAAAATGTGACCTTTAAAGAGCATCGGATGCTCATGAAACATGTTCTGCAGGAAAACCCAGCACAAAACCCTCTGGCCGGAGTGGTTCACCGCTTTGTCTGTCACCGTCTCCCTCATCTGGAGCTCAAACTAAATAAAATATGTTCCTGTGTCTGGAGATCCGGCACGAATCTTCCAGATCAGATGTGTCCTGCTGCCCGGGGATGGACGGGCCGGGGAGACAGAGGCCCGAGGGGCGTGGGCTCCAGGCCGGTGCTGCAGGACCTGTGGGGTGCGTGTCCCCGGGTGATGGCAGCCTCCTAACCGGTACGACTGTGAGGACCTGGGTCTTCTCGTGGCTCCATTGGCTGCAGAGTGAAAGGAGGCCAGGTGGGGTCTGGCCCTGGAAGACACTGACGCCACGTGGGCTCCACGCCATTCAGACCCCAAGCCCCCAGGGGCAGGCCTGGGACTCCCAGCGGAGAGCCAGGGCCCAACCCGTGCCTCTCAACCCGTGTGCTCCGAAAGCAGCTGGGGATCTGGTGAAAATGCAGATTTTGAATCAGAGGCCAGGGCTGGACCCCAGTGGAATTCCTCCTGGCTCCCGGGTGAGGCGGGAGCTGCCCGGTGGCTGGGCGGACTGGGAGCAGCCGGGCCAGAGACGGGTTGGGGCAGGTGCATGTCCTGCCCAGAGGACACAGGCTGGGCTGCACGGTCCCTGCGTCGGAGCTCAGCTGGAGACCCGGTGCTGGAGCCTCAAACCCACCGCCCCCGCCCCCACCCCGGGCAGCCCGAGAGCCCAGCAGCAGGACCCGCAGAGAGGGCACCCCCCACCGCCACCTGCGGAGCGCCTCCCCCCTGCTCGCACTTCCCGTCTCTGTGCCCTTCCCTCCCCTCCGCTCATCACCTCCTGCGTCCCACTCAGCTCTGGGCCCTCTGACACTGCCAGCACCAGCCAACCTCTGCAGAAGGTTCTGGATGGCCCAACATCAGGCTCAGGTGGCAACGTTCACCATGACACCACCCCATCCTGACCCGAGGTCACAGACACGGCTTTGCAGGGCCGCTCTGGTGTGACTGCTCGGGTTGGGGTGCAGCGGGGAACGTGGGATGAGGGTCTCTTAATTGCAGGGACCACCGCCGACCGCAGCCCCTGCCCCCCAGCACTCGCTGTCCCATCCCGGCCACCCATCTCCCCCTGCACCAGCAGCACCAGCCAGAGATGCCGAGCAAGGAAGGGGATCCGGGTCCCGCCCCAGCCAGGGGCACACGGCATCGGAGGCTGCACAGCCCTGCTCCCTCCCCTCCCGGGGGCTCTTTGGGGGGGGGGGGGTTTCATGAGGATCCTGAGTCTCATAACAAACACACGCTTTGCTGGCCCCTGCCAACCCCCTGTGATTCTTCCAGAACCACCTTGTAAGTGACCTCTCGAACCCGAGTCCTGTCTGAAGGCCTGGGTCTCCCCCACTGGCACGTGCTTCTTTCCTTCGAAGGTTCTTAGAGAAACGCATGTGGGTGCGTGCTTGGGCTCATGTAGACCTCGTGTTTCCCGGGGCGGGGGGTTCCCTGTAGGCAACGCGTCCCCGGGCCCTGAAGCAGCCAGGCGCCGGGATGCAGACAGGAGCAGATTCTGCGTAGAAGCCCCCTCATCTCCTCGCCGAGGACACGCTGCCCAAACCAGTCAATCCATTTGCTCCTTCCACCCATCATCACGGTCGCGGGGCCGGCTGCGGGTGTCGGAGGAAATGTAATAAGTCCACGTTGCAGAGCATGAAAGGGGTGTGAGGCTCAGTGGCAATCAACGCTTCATAAATAATATACATGTGTGGCCTCATCACACATTCAAAGCAGCAGTCAAGTGGTTGGGGAGAAGGATCATTTATTCTGTGAGTTTCTCCAGAACGAATTCTGGGACAGATCAAACAAAAAAGTTATAAAATAGGAATTATAAGTAATGAACGCCTGCCTGCTGCAAGGGAGACCGAGCAACCTCCCTAATCAAGACGGTGAGGTCGGGGCCAGCTTCCGGCGACTTTACGCGGAGTCCCTCGTGTTCCTTCCCGGCGCAGCGGTCACGTCTGAATGCCGTTTCTCACTGACCCTCCCCTGCTCGCTCGCTCTCTCTCTCTCTCTCTCTCTCTCTCTCTCTCAAAAAAAAATTAAAATACTAAAAAAAAAAAAACCAACCCAAAGTCAGGTGCTTAACTGACCAAGCCACCCAGGCACCCCAACCCTGGCCATGTTGTTAAGGAAAGGAGAGGCCTTTCCTTTATTAATGTCACTAGCTTGTAACCTAACAGGACACTCCACAGACCCACGTCCCCAAAGCTGGCGTCTGAAAGAGCAGGCGTCTCCTCACAATCTCCCATCCTGCTCAGCGCCGGGGCACACTCCGAATCTCGGGCCCGCCCACCCTGCGCGCCGCCCCCCACCCCCTCTTGGTGGCCGTCTTCACGAGTCCTTCCTGCCCCTCCGGTCTGAGAGCCCTCCCCTGGCCCAGGGCACATCCTCTGGACCTGCGTCCTCCTATGAGGTCAAAGTTGAGTCAGATTTGCTCACTAACCAGCCCTGGCATCAGCCATAAGTTTTTGACCAAGACACATTCATAGAATCCCGTCTTCTTACCGCTGTGCCTATCAGCTCAATTCCACGCTTTCAAAATACATTTTCAGCTCAAGTCTTTCTTCCTGTTAGTAAATCCCTTCCCACCCCCACCTTGTGAACTTGAATTTGCTTTTACCTTCTAGCAAGGTGCACGTTAATCCATTTCACAGACCAAGTCCCAGCAAATTTGAATCTTGGGTCAGTTTCTGGTGGGATCACACATCCGCATAAGAAGCTCCGTAGCTTGATCAAGTCACAGACAGGGTGCCTGCTGGGAGGGGCTTGGGGCAGGAAGATTGTCACCCAGTTTCCATAAATAAGACCATCAGGGCCCCTGGGCGTCCGGCTTTGGCTCAGATCCTGATCTCACAGTTTGTGAGTTCGAGCCCTGCATCAGGCCCTGTGCGCACAGCTCAGAACCTAGAGGCTGTTTCAGATTCAGTCTTCCTCTCTTTCTGCCCCTGCCCTGCTCGAGCTCTGTCTCTGTCTCTCTCTCAAAATAAATAAACATTGAAAAAATTAAAAAACAAAAACATCTCCCATGTTGTCTTGCCCATGTTTTGTCCCCACCCCCATTACCATGGTGAATTGAAAGTCTTCTGAAAGGCTGAGCACCAGTGTCGGGCATTTTTGTTCCTTTCCTGGGAAAGCATCACGCCAGGTGCATCATGGGGTGCTCCCGAGTCTGCAGCAGGGGGTCACGTTCTAGACTGTGGGGGAACGAGGGTATTGTACATCCCTCAGATGTGTAAGGACACTATTGATTACAGGTGCATTTTCTCCTCCGTTGGCCCCACATCTGCATACGGGGCTCAGGGCACCTGCTTCAGTGAGGGGGCCGTGCTCCGGTTCTCAGGGGGTTCTGAGGTGGGGCCCACCCGAGGGTGACAATCTCATTCTGCAGGTTAATCTTTACCAGAGAGAAGCCCCAGATCTGTATGGACCCAAACTAATAGGTCGTGATCTTTGTTGTTCTGAGAAAACGCAAGTTCGTTTCAGTTCGGGAAACACCCCAGGGGGACCACAGTTTTACGCACCTTCCGCCGCCAAGCTCACCCTCCTCCCCACCATTTCCGGAATGGGACAAGACCAGGCCGAGGGCTCCTGAGTGGCTCAGCGCGTCCCTGTGATGTTCGCTCAGGCCTTTGCAGTGACGACCGGACCTCCCTGGCCTCGCCCCGAGAGGCACGCGGCATCTGTCCCACCCATGGGAGGGCCTCACCCCCAACAGGCCTGCGGGCGTGCAGACACGGACCCTCGTGGTGTGGGCACTGTGGGCCGGGATCAGGAGCTACATCCATCCCACTGCTGTTTTCAGAGAGAAAGAGGCTATTGCTCCGCAGCCACAATTGGACGTAAATTTTCCCCAAAGGCCCATATCCTCTGAATGATAGCACCACAAATGTTGCCTTAAAAAACAGAGGTTCCGAATGCAATGTTCCTGGATTAAAATATAGTATCTATCTTTATTCACACGATAGTTTATCTCGGATAAAATCTCCAAGCTACGTTTTGGGAAGCAGACCCAACGGCAGGCCACAGAATTTATCTCTCAGCAGAAAGACAATGAGAACACAAATCAAAGTCATTGCCATCGGCACAGAAGAGGGACAGACCCACTCAAGTGCGGCCGCCCCGACTTTGAAGCCTGGGCTCCTCTGGGAACGCGGAGGGGCTTGCACTGCAAGGCTGCACTTGGTGCCGGAGCCGGGGGCCAAACGAACAGTCCTTGACTCTCCACTGTGCTCGCTTTGCGCCAAGCACCCTGCCGCTCGCGTTCCTGCCCGTGACCTAAGGCAGGACCGACGGACAGGAGGGGACAGAGAACGGAATCTGCGACCCCACCATAGTGGAGAAAGCGCAGAAAGTAGCGGCAGCCCCTATCTCTCTGTCTCAACCCTGTCTGTACCATGTGAGCCAGCGCTAGAGTGAGACCCTGTCTCTACTCTCTGTCTCCACCGCGTGCAGAGTCCGCAGACCTCGAGCAGACTGATGGTCTCAATCTTCAAAGCCTCTATGAGACGCACACTACGGCTGTCCCCACTCTGCAGATAAGAAAGCTGAAGCACAGAGAGGTTGAGAAACTTGCCTGAGGTCACACAGCGGGAGGCAGAATCTCACTCCTCCGATGGAGTGTCTGGCAGACCCGCACATGTGGATGAGTGCACCCCCAACACACACGCACACACGCGCACACACACACACACACACACACACAGCAGCAATCTGCATCTCCAAGGCCCAGGTCTGGTGTCCTGTATCCTGCTCTGGTCCCTCATCAATCCCTGAATCACCTTTTCAACAGTTGCCAAAGCCAGCGAGGCCCACCAGACACAGCTCTAGGAATCTGACGAAAAAATTAAGGATCCTTTTCTCCCCAAAATGCACACACCAGCTGGCTTGGAATCCCACGTCCGGGGCTACGCGGCCCCCTAGGCTGCGCTGCGAGGCCCCAGCTAAGAGGCTGTACGCCAAGGACCCGAGTCAGGCCTTCCGGGGGGAGTGGGCGGAGCTCGTGTTGGGAGGATTCAGCTCCCGCGAGTCCTCCTCCAAGGCCCTGAGGCCTGCGTGGCCGCATTGTGTTGACGCTGCTAGACCTGTTTTGTTTTCATCCTGATTCGTACTCAAGGCTGAATTAAGTTCTGTGGGGAAAAAACCCATCAAGTGCTTCTCTAGGAGCAGAGCCCTGTGATAGCCTTGAGGTCACACCTGCTACTGTCTTTCCCAGGAGCCACTCAGCTGGAGGAGGCAACATTAACTAATTGGATAATCGGTATGCAAATGAAGGGGGCTGGGATTCTGGCCGCCAGCCCCAGCCTGGCCACAGCGGGACGCGGCGGCCGCGGCTCTCCCAGGACCTGCGGGCACAGGGTGCCTCCTCTCCTCTGGACATGACGCCCGGATGAAAGGTCTGCTGTGCTCGCTCGCCACGGCCGGAGCCCCTGTGCCAGCCCAGCTCACCCTAGCGCACCGCTCACCACTCTGGGAGCAAATCCCTGTTTGGCTTTTGTTCGGGAGCTGAGCTGCTCTCTCCCTGTTTCTCATCTGGTTTTTCCCGTCACCGTGTGAGCACCGCCTCCCTGCTGAATTTGCAGCGAGGAGCTGCAGGCTCGGGGCCTGTGTCTGACCGGGCAGAGCCCGGAGCGGGGGTCCCGGCCCCGCGCATCCCCGGAGCCGGACTGGGGCCGGCTGTGCATCCCCGAGCGGCCCCCGCAGCGGCCGGGGTTCTCTCCCGAGAACAGACACCTCACCCTCACCGCCTAAGGATCCGCCTTCCCTCATCTCAAGTAAGAAATGAACAGAGGTTCAAAGTCAGCTTTTAATCTCTCTGGTTCGATCCCACTTCGAAGGGCTGTGAGCGCAAAGGGGGCCTGAGAGTCTGGGGAAGCTTTGCAGCGTTTCAGACTTGGAGCTTCATCAGCCTCCTCTCCCCACGCCACCAGCCAAGGCCCCCCTGCCCCCGGGGAGCAGGGAGCAGGAGGGCTGGGAGGCCCCCTGTCCCGAAAGCACCACCCCTCTATGATCCTTAATGAGGACGCCCTTGGGGCTCACACCGAGGCTCTGAGAAGCAAACTGGGTTCTCCAAGGCAGGCACCTGCCGGCAGAGGCCCCGTAGTGTGGGGTCTGCAGAGACGGGCGCCCCCGGGGAAGGTGGAGCACAGGCCACGTCCCCAGTGTGGAAGGGGCATCAGGCCACAGACAGAGGGGCCCGTGCCGCAGAGCCCGTGGTCTCCCTCTGTCCTCGGCCACCAGCAGGTCACAAGCTGTGACTCTACACTCACCCAGCCTCAACCTTGCAAAGCGACACGGGAATGTGACCCGAGTCTGAATCTTTACAGGAAGAGACGAAACATCCTAAACTGCCTACAGCGAATCCCTAGTATGCAAGTGTGATTCTTTCCAGAAACACGCTTGGAACCCACAGCACTTGTGTATCAGAGCGAATTTCAAGACCCAGTGGCTCCGTGGTGATCAGAGGATGCTGGGCACCACAGACAACTTGCTCATTTATCAAGTTAAAAAGTTCGCTCGTCTTGCAGAAGACACAGCACAAGTTGCTTGCCACCCAAGGTTTTGCTGTGTATCAACTTCGGACCGAGCTTACTGGGTTAGGCTGAAGCCCCCCCCCCCGCTTGCTATACGGCAAACGGGGGGCCCCCGAGGGACCCTGGAGAGGCTGTGTGTGTGTGCAGACCTGACTGAGGTGGGAGCGAGTCTGTGACCTACTGCCCAGACACTGACCAGGAGCAGGGCCAGGGGGGACCCCCTCGCCGAAGGGCACGGGCCGGCCCAGCAGGCAGGGCTGTGCGCGTGTCCCAGGGAGCAGTGGAGACCGGGACATGGGAGGGGCTGTAGGGTTCTTCTCCCCTCTACCTACTGGGATTTGAGCTTGCTCAGTACACAACGCACTCTCCCAACTGGAATAGAAAAGGGGAAGAAAGAAACTCGACGAAATCTACATGTTTAGGAGAAATGTGTCCATCCTGGCCTTTGGGTTATGGTGAAATTATGGTAACACGAGTGTTATGGACTGAAATGTGTCTCCCCAGAGCTCCTAGGGTGAAGCCCTAATCCCATTGTCACTGTGTTGGAAGGCAGGGCCTCCAGGAGGAAATCAAGGTTCGATGAGGTCACGAGGGTGGGGTCCTCATCCGAGAAGACTGGCGTCCTTAGCGGAAGACGAGAGATGTCAGGAGCACAGAGCAGGGGCCCTGGGAGGATACGGGAGCTGAGGGCTAGCCACCCGCCGGGAAGGGACCTCTATGGAGACCCACCCTGCAGGCACCTTGACTTTGGACTTACAGCCTCCAAAGCTGTGATATACAGATTCCCTCTGTTTGAGCATCCTGTCTGTGGTATTTGGTTCTGGCATTCGGAACCAAGACAATGGGCTTTCCCGAAACTTCCTTCTACTGCTTTCTAAAACAAGATAGAAGCTTCCTTTGGTGCCTGGTACTCAGCCTCACCCTCGAGGAGCACCCCACCTCAAGGTGGAGCCCCCGGATACATTTGTTAGTTTTGCAGCAGAAGAGCCACTGGCTCTGGATGGAAGAGGCAAGGGACAGAAGAGGACAGAACGGTGGCCCTGGAGGCAGGATGTTTGGGATTCTGACTGGACATGAGGAATCGATGTGCTCAGTAGATGCAACTCAGAGCTAATCAGCACTGAACCTTCTGGAGGAAATGTGTGTGCCCTTCCACAGAGCAGTGGGGCTGAGCGGGGACCGAGGCCGGGCTCCCTGCACACATGTGGGGCCACAAACTGGCGAGTCAAGGAAGGAAAGCTGGATAGTGTAGGAAAAAAGGCTTCAAAACCCCAAGGAGAACAGTTGTATCTTCTGTATTTGAGCAACCAGGAAGCTGAGTGTGCATGTGGGTGCCCACACGTGTGCACACACATATGCACACACACACACACTCCTGCTTCCTAACTTGTACTGTGAAGACAGCAAGCCCCCCAGTGAGGCTCAGGCGCAGGAGGAGGGGTTCCAGCACATTTGTGAAGACGTGGCTGTTTTTCCCACCCGTCCGGGGTTTCTCGGGACGTGAGCTGCGCCCATCCACCCTGCTCAGTGCCTTCGGAGAGCCTGCCGGCACCTTCAGACCTGCAATCCATAAAGGCCGGCCCGACAAGGACAGGGACGAGGAGGTGGGGTCACATCCGGAGGGAGAAGAAACCCAGACATCTGGGGAGCAAATGGGCCTCATCTCCGAGACCGTTATGCCAAGAGCAACAACAGGGAAGGAGAGAGGAGAGCTTCCCAGGGTTTTCCCCGGGCCAGAAGCAGCCAGGAGCTAAAGTATGTTTGGGTCTGGGGCCGGGAGCCTGGCTGCTGGCAAGACGGGGAGGGATGGGGAGGGAGCTCAAACTAAAAGACGGGGGAGCTGTTTCCTCACTATCTTTAGTTAGTTTGCAGAGAATGTGTTAGGTACCATCGTTTTCCACAGCATAGGCATGAAGGGCTCAGTGTTACTGCTGGATCAGACAGCCATGTTGGGCAAATGTCTTGGCCTCTCTGAGCCTGAGTTTCATCTGTGAGATAGGCATGACAATGACACAGCACTGGCTCGGAAGATAAAGGGACAGTGCCCGTTACGGCCACTCTAGCATGTGGCCTCATAGACGGGAGCACTCCTCAGATGTCAGCTCTTCTGCTGATGCCCTTTGCACAGATTTTCCTTGCCTCTTATGTTGGTTTTTGCTTTAAGTTTGCTAAGCAGTGTCTCCTGGCTCTTGGGAGGTGTTTGGTCTGAAGCCCAGGCAATGAACGAACAGCCCTCTGTCACCGAGGCTGTCGGGGGATATGTCACTGTCTCCCGGAGCTGCATCCTGCTGGCCCTGCCACACGCTTCCCCAGGGTCCCCGGCACATGTGCCCCCTGCGAGGCCAGCTGTCCACACAGGCTGTACAACATTTACCAGCTCTCGGAAAGGCCTCCCAAGGGGGCTTCTCGGCAGAGGCTCCTCTCTGTAATTCCAGAGCAGATCGAGAGAGCCCCCCTCCTTCAGCCAGGGGTCGGAGGCCATGGAGGCAAACTCATGCGATGCTGTGAATCAGAGACTCCCTCATCCACAAGCTCTCTGGATGCGGAAGCAGTCTCTTGGCTGCTCCAGCCCTGGGCCCATCTGCTACTCCATGGCCAAGTTCCAGAGCATGAGCGTGGAGGTGCCAAGCCAAAGACAGCGTGCGTCCCCAGCCAACCCAAGGCCCTCTTCCCCCTGACTTTCTCTGTGGTGACCACAATGGGTAAGCAGGTGCACCTCTCCTTTATACCTCGTCATATGTCTGGACTTCTTGCAAAGAAAAAGATTGAGGGCTGGGTCCAGTGCTAACGAAGAGGGCATTCAAGTGTCCACAGCTGTAAAATACTGAGCTCGGTTCCAAGAAGTTGTCTGTTCCTTTGCCAGATGTGAATGGACTGGTGCCTAGATGATCGTTTCCTTTGGTGAGAGGAGGAGAGCCTTCTGGAATCCTGGAGCTCCATCTCCACAAGGAGCCGCAGACCTGGTGAAGGGCCAATCGCTAAGTTGGCCGAAGACATCATTCAGGACCCTGGACAGTCACAGAGCTTCCGGGGCCAGCACGCTTTACACTTTCCATCTGGCCGCATCATGATAAATAAAGGAATGAAGGGGGAAACTCAGGAGCAGACAATTGAGGTGCGTGCTCTCTCTCTCTCTCTCTCTCTCTCTCTCTCACTTCCCATCATGCACCTGTGTGACAGGTGAATGCTTCATGCTCATGCTGGAGTTGAACAGGAACACATTTCAAGCGGGCAAGAAGCATTACCCAGGATTAGCTCCAGGAAGGATTGGGTTTTGTAAAAATTCAGTCTTCCTGTCTCTCACCAGATTCCTAGAAAGCGCAGGAGATAGAGGGATCTCCCAGAAGTTTCCAGGGCACAAAGCCCAGGGAGCACACTCACTATGGATTTGTTAACTGCATCAGAGATCAAGGCCGGCGAGATGAACTGCATCAGTGATGGAATACCCAACAGCATCCTTAGACTTCGCTGCTCGCTCCGCTAGAGGCGGACGTGGGGCTGGATGGTCTAGCCTGACCTTGCTGACTCAGCCCGTCCACCTCTGCTGCTATATCGGGAACAAAGACTCTCAGACCGGAAAGGTTTTGCAGGCGGTGATGCTCCCACCAGGCGTCAAGAGGTGCTCGTGGAAGAAATCCAAGAGCAAAGAAAACACTACGTGAGTTCAAGCTGTGCTGATTTGGAGTGACCCAGGGTCATTGTACCCCGGTCTCTCTGTGCTCTTTCCCTCCTTCCAGTTAATCTAACCTGGCTCTGACGTGTTTATAAGATGTTCTTTCTTGAGTGTCTGTGGTCTGGTAAGGAAATAGGGGACACAGTAGCCCCACAAACAGATGCATGTTTGACCTGGGAGTCTTTTGCTGGCACAGTAAAATCTCTCTCTGAACAAGAAAATTGTCGAAAGGAAAAGGGTGGAGTGAGGATCACTGAGGTTCTAGGTCACACCCCTCCCTGCAAAGGATGAGTACCGTCCTCCCTGGGGAGTCCTCACCTGCCGGGGGCTCTCCTGTGGTTTCCTTGGACGGCTGCACAGCAAGCGAGTATCCTTGGCCAGGCACTCAGAAGAAGGCCTTTCTGAAACAGTGGTTTGGACCTTACAGCCTTACCTACTCATTCTGGAAAGCATCAAAATTTTCAAAGCATACCAGGCCATACCAAAAATGCCTCTGTAGCCAACACTAGCCACAAGAAGGCATTTTATAAATCTGTGAATGACCTTACGAGGTCTTCCCTTGGAAAGAAGCCAAAAGGACCCCCGAAGTAAGAGTCTGGGCGTTATACTGACCTGGATCTGAAGTAAGACCATTGGGCGTTGATACCAAATGAAGTGTCTATGACTGTTCACAAGCAAGACGTGCTTCTAAATTTGATTTCCAAAGAGAAGAAGTGCGTTCCGAGGACACATCTGTTCGTGGAGAACATAAAGTTGCATATGTGACGATCTTGAAATAGAATTCCTTGTCCCCTTCCTCCAGTGGCACACGGAAACTAAACTCAGGTGGGTAAGAGGGCTAAATGGGAGGGGGACATCATATAAGCCTAAATCCAGAGAAATACAAAAACAAATACTAATTACTGGGGAGGCCAGGCCTTGCTAATTAAATCATGTAGTACAGAAACCAGGAAGGAAAGGAAGACATATTTGGTTGCACGAATTTTTTAATTTCTGCATACTATGCATACAGTTGTGGCAAAAGATGTGGAAATAGCCTGAAACATATACAACAGGAAAATAATTGGTTCCTGAGATATAAAATGTTGCTATAACTCAGTAGGAAAAAATCCATTCAGCATAATAGAAAAAAAATAGTCTAGGAATGATTCCTCCTAAAACCAATCGAACCTGGACTTAAAACCTCAACAGAAAACTAGTTAATGTGGCCTCCCGCGCCCTCCAACACACCCGATGAGGCCAGTGGGGGGCGTCATCAAGACGCCACCTACCGCGGCAAATGCCTCGGTGACCGTGGGAGTCCCACGAGCGGATGTTGTAGGAAACACACGGCTTTACCCATCTTCCAACATCCAGTATGTGTTTCCTGTTTTGTGTAGACCCCAGGGAATGCAGTTATTTCTACCTTGGTATGACCCCTCTGGGTTTAAAGACAGTATCAGAGAGGATCCTGACGTCGCCGATGCTGACCGGCAGCCGAAATGGAAGCATCGGGAACGGCTTCTCCTGCCTGGTCCCGTGCCTCCAGAACACGCAGGAAGGCTCGGCACAGCGCGGCCTCGTTCTGTGAACTGTGCATAAGACCACGTGCTGGGCGAATGTGAGAGACGTAGTCGCTGCGGCCCGCTCTCTACTTGGTCTCCGCTCCGTCAAGGCAAGATCCGCTTTGCATCATGGAACTGTCACCAACAGATTCAGTGGAACCTATTTTGTGGTCTGCCGTATCTATTTTTCAGGGAAAGAAAACGACTCAGGATAGAATTTTGATGCCTTGGACACTATTTTACATCCGCTCATTTCCCTCTCCTACCGCCCATCCACTATTTCCATCTTTTAGATTCCTGAATGGCAAACCCAAAGCTTCTGCAACACCCAAATCCAGCTGGAAAGTGAAAAATTAACTCTGTTTTCAAAATGTTGAATAGTTTTTGTGTGCCATGTGCTTGCAGCTATAAAGCTTGGGAAAGAAGTAACTTGGACACAATAATGTCTATAGTGTATTCCAACTCTAAAACGTTAGAGTTCATCCAACAATAGAAATTGGCTAAATAAATTATGTTACAACCATAAGATGGAATGCTATCTGGCCAGTTAATGTGATGTGGGAGAACACGAAATGACAATGGGAAAACGCTCGTGATGTAGCAGGAGGGAAGGCAGATTATAAAGCATTATGTACTGCATAATAACAGTTTTGTTCAAAATGAAAATAACAACCATGATTGTGTGCACACACCCCTCTGTTCCTGATAGAAAAGGCTGGAAGGACTGACATTAAAAACTCACTGTGGTCACGTTTTAGTAGGGGGGGACATGGGTATATTTTATTTTTCCTATAGTGCTTCTGTGTGTCTGAGACCTTACTCGTGAACAAATACTATCTTTCTAATCAGAAAAAAATAGGTATTTAAAACATTATAAAGTTGCCAAGATGCAGAATAAAAAAAAAGTGATTTTACTGCTCATAGAAACTGGCTGTAATAGCTAAACTTTTTACTGTGGTAAGATACACAAAACATAAAGTTTATCATTTTAGCCACGTTAGGCTGCGCGGTACAGTGGCATTGATACCCCCCCCTCCTGTGCCGCCGCCACCAGCATCGAGCTCCAGAACTTGTTTGTGACCCTAATAGGGAATGCCATACACACTGAGTTCCCACCCCGCTGCACGGCTGTCCCCTAAAACCTACAAATCGGCTTTGTGTCTATGGATTTGCCTCTTCTGTATGTTTCATGCAGGTGGAATAATGTAGCACGTGGCCTCTGTGCCTGGCTTTGTTCACCGAACACCAGGTTTCCAAGGTCCCTCTTTATTATAGCCTGTATCTGCATACGTCTCCTTTTGTAGCCGGATGCTAGTCCCTGGTATAGCTACACGGCACTTGATTTATCTCTGCATCCCCTGAGGGACGTTTGAGTTGTTTCCACATTTTTACTACTGTATATACTACTGCAACACACATTCACATAAAATCTTTTGGTTGAACACCTATTTTCAACCATCTTGGATATATGTCTTGGAGTGGAAATGCTGGGTCCTGTGCTCACTCTGTGTTGGACCCACTGCGGATCGTTTGAAGTATTCTGCAGGGTGGCTCCATCACTTCCCACCCTGATCAGCAACGCACAGGGTTCTAATTTCTCCACATTCTCACACTTGTTTCCTATTGGTTACGATTATGGTCATAGCTATCCCAGAGGGTGGGGAGGGGTAGTATCTCATTGTGGTTTTATTTGCGTTCCTTAAATGACTATTCATGTTCATAACCTAGGCATTAATTGGGCTTTTAGTCTTTTTATTGTTGCATTGTAAGTGTTCTTTGTATATACTGGATACCAGACCCTTTTCAGATATATGATTTGTACATTCCTCCTGATTCTTTGAGTTTTCTTTTCACTCTGAATAGTGCCCTTTTGCAGGGAAGACTTTAATGCTGAGAGAGTCCGATGGATCTATTTCATGCTTTTGTTGCCCACGCTTTTGGTGTCACATCTAAGAAATCGCTACCAAATCCGAGGGCATTGAAATTTACTCCTGTTTTCTTCTAAAAGTTTAACAATCTATCTTGACAATATTAAGTTTTCCAACCCATGAACACAAAATGTGTTTCTATTTATGTAGATTTTCTTTACTTTCTTTCAGCAATGTGTTATCTTTTAGATTCAGGTCTCTGTACCATTTTGAGTTAATTTTGTATATGATGTGAGGCAGGTGTCCAACTTCATTCTTTCGCATGTGATATCCAGTTGTCCTTGCACCATTTTTTCAAAGGACCTTTCTTTCCCCATTGAATTATCTTGGAACTCTCTTTGAAAATCAATTGACTATCGATGTATGTTTTCCCCCTCCATACTCTCAAAATTCTACTCCATTGATCTGTATGTCTATACTTATTCCAGGGCCACACTGTTTTGATTACTGTAGCACTGCAGTGAGTTTTGAGATTAAAAAAAGTCTAAGTCCTCCAACTTTGTTCTTCTGTTTCAAGATGGAGTGGACTATTCTACGTCCCTTGAATTTTCTTATGAATGCATGTCCAGCTTTATTTACTTTTACAAAAAGCCATTGGGATTTTGATAGATATTAAAAGAAATCCACTTATGGTTTTGGGGAGTATTACTATCTCAACGATATTGCCATCTTCCTCATGAACACAGGGTGTCTTTACATTTAGCTCCCTTCATTTTTTCAGCAATATTTTATACTTTACATTGTACATGACTTGTATCTCCTCAGTCGAATTATTCCTAAGCACTTTATTCTTTTTGATACTGTTGTAAATGGAATCAATTTCTTAATTTCTATGTTAGACAGTTCATTACCAATGTACAGAAATATAACTGATTATATCATCTATGAGTAAGATGACTTTCCTTTTTCCTTTCCAATGTTGGTGCCTTTTTATTTCTTTTTTTGGCCTAACTGCTCTGGCTAAGTCTTCAAGTACAATAGTGAAAAGATAGTGAAAGTGTGCATTCTTGTTTCATTCAAGTGTGCTGTTAGCTGTGGATTTTTCATGAATGCTGTTCAGCAGGTTGAGGAAGTTCCCTTTATTTAGTTTAGCATTTGTTTCTTTTTACCTTGACAAGGCCTGGATTTCATCAAATGCTTCTGTTTTTTTTTTTAATCTGCATAGATTGAAATGATTATGTGGTTTATTTCTTCATTCTGTCAACATGAGGTATTACACTGATTGATCTGGGTATGTTGAACTACTCCTGATGCCTGGAGGGAATCCCGCTTGCTCATGGTGCACATTCCTACTATGCTACTGGCTTTGGTTTGCTAATGTATTGTTGAGGATTTTTGTGCTTTGTCCATAGGCATATTAGTGTGTATTTTTTTCTATTTTTATGTCTTTTTCCAACTAGGTATCAGGGTAATGCTGGCCTATAGGGTAAGTTAGAAAGTATTCCTTTCTCTTCCATTTCTTTGAAGAGTTTTAAAAATTTAGTACTATTCAGATGTCTGTTAGAATTCGTTAGTAATCATATGGTCCAAGGCATTTTTTGTGTGTTTGTTGGTATGTTTTCAGTTAATGATTCAAATAGTTAAGCTTGCTTTTATTTATTTATTTATTTATTTATTGATACAAAGAGAGACAGAGCATGAGAGGGGAGGGGCAGAGAGAAGGAGATACAGAACTGGAAGCAGGCTCCAGGCTCTGAGCTGTCAGCACAGAGCCTGACTCGGGGCTCGAACTCACGAACGTGAGATCTGACCTGAGCTGAAGCCGGAGGCTTAGCCGACTGAGCCACCCAGGCGCCCCTCAAATGGTTAAGCTTTTAAAAGAAACATTTTAAAACAAAAATTGAAGATTTTCCTTCAAATGTTCAATTCAGTCGCTTTTAACTTTGGCCATGATGCTAAGCCCACGGGATTTCACCTTTGGATGACAACTTCTTCATTTAACCAAACAAATTTTTTCCAAGTGTATGTATATTGACATTTACAATTAGTTCATAAGATCTTGGAAATGTATGTTTTCTCTGACTTTTCATTATATGTTCAAGTCCTCTTCTGTCTGTGGACTTGTTTTAGGGTTAATGACTTATTTAGCACAAAAAAGACAAAATACAAATCACTTATAATGTCAAGCATTGAAGGTAAGTGAATAAAAATTTAATTCCAACTTTTAGAGGTTAGCAGCTAAAAGGAGGTCAAGGCCACACTCTAGACATCCCTTCATCCACTCATTATGGAACGTAGCGTTTCGTCTGTGGAATACCGTGAGTGCTGCACTGAAATGCCCGTGCTGTTTGTAAGCCCATGGAAACCTGTGTGTCCCCGGCCTCTGGACCCCTCGCTGCCCATCAGATCTCTTACCCACAAGAGCGCTCTCCACGGGGACCATCTACTAAAATGCGTCTCAGCTTTGCCCCTCACGTCTATTGTTGGTTGTTTCGTCATTGAAATTGCTCTTTGGCTACAATGATTTTTACCCATCCCTCCCATGCAGTTCCTGATTTCAGAAAATTCTGTCTTAGGTAAACTCTTGGGCTCACACTTTTTTTTAGCTCAAATATAACAATTTTGAAAATGTATCTTATACCTGTGGCTACAATGGAATTTATGGGAAACTGAGTTTCATTACAGAAGTCTCACTTCCTACAGAACTAACCATCCACTAGATCCCTAGGCAGGTGCTCAAAGAGAAAGTATGTGTTCCATAAAAAGAAAATGTAACCAAAGACACAATTCCCGTATAATAAGCAAATGGGCTAGCACCTTTGGAGGCATGTGAGTTAACGAAGTGAGCTCCCAAAGGTCTACTTCCTAGATGTGGGGTCATGGCCAAACCACTTGAACGTTCCCAGACTCTATTTCTCTGTAAGGTGGATATGATAGTAGTTCCTGCCGTGTTGGATGGTTGAGAGGATTGAGTGAGAGAAACCAGATAAATCTGTTGGCACTACCCGCAGCAGGTAGTGGACAGTCAACACATGATAGCAGGTTAGAAGTGGCTTCACCACAAGCAGCAGCAAGACCCTCAGTCAGCGCTCGGCCGACGCAAGCCAGTTGGCTCTACCGCCTTCCTTCATGCAGAGCTTCTTGGCCAGGGCCCTCAGTTAATTCATTCCTTAAACAAAGGTCCGGAAAATAAATGCCCGTGAGGTGCTAGCCCAAGTACCGGTGATGGAGTAGTCCCAGGGCTCTGACCTCGTTGTTTATGGCAGGGGTAGCAAACTTACTCTGTTATTGGCCAGATAGTAAATATTTTAGGATTTGTGAGCCATACACCTCTGTTAGAACTATTCCTCTTTTCGTTGTCCTGCAAGAGCACCCATGTATCAGAATGGATGGGCATGGCCGTGTGCCAATGCAACTTTGTTTACAAAAACAGGCAGTGAACAGTATTTGGCTCGAAGTATATGATTTAGAGACTTTCAGTAGACAGTCTGACAAAGACAGTTAGGTAAATCTAGTAAAGTATGGGAAATATTCCGACGACCTCAAAGAAGGTCAAGGAGGTCTTCCCACAGGAAGCAGTACTTGGTCGAATATCAAGCGGATACATAGGAGGCAGCCAGGCAAGGAGGGAGAGAATGGTGTTCCAGGCAGAGGCATGGTGTGTGCAGGGCTGGGAGAAGAAGAGAAATCAGGAGACAAAGACATAGAAACAGAGACGGATGGACGGAGGCAGAGATAGAGGACCATCTCAGACGGAGCAGGAGCTACACAACCTGAGCAGGGCTGGAGTGCTGGGCCACCGGGCAGCGGAGCAAGAGGCGAAGCTGTAGAGGGGCGAGGCCTGGGTTGTGAAGGGTTCGGGCATCAGGGCTACAAGTCGGGCTTTCCCTCAAGAGAGTGGGACGTCCATGAAGGCGTGACATGGAGAAGAGCAAGATGGCTCTGTGTCCCTGACTCCTGCATGAGAAGAGGTGGGGCGCACCCAGCAGGGAGGAGGGGGCCTCTGGCAGCAGCTCCAGATGGGCAGGAAAGAGTGTGGAAAATTTTATTATACACATTATATAACTATATACAGTATATACCATATAGTTTTGTTAATATATAATAAATTATATCTATTATATGTGTGTGTATATATTAGGAAGAGAGAGAGAGCATGTGCGAGCAGGGAGAAGGGCAGAGGGACAGGGAGAGAGAACCTTAAGCAGGCTTCTCCGTGCTGGACGTGGAACTCTATCCCATAATCCTAGGGTCATGACATGAGGCGAAATCAAGAATTAAAAGCTTGATGACTGAGCCACCCGGGCCACTGCAGAGTTAAATATTTTAACAGATTAATTAGTTTAGCAGATGTAAGAGGGGCTCCAGGAGACCACCTCTGTTAAGGGTGTGCCTGCCCTTCCAGGTTTTTCTTGAGGCCTGCTTCATCCTGGGAGCCGTCTCCACCCTGCTCTCCCCGAGGGATGGACACTTATCTGGACTCGTCGCCCCTCACCCCCCAGTGCACATCTCTGGTGAGAGCCACGTGGGGCTGGCGTCCCTCCATCTGCAGCCATTCTCGGGGCCAGATGGACCCCAATAAACACGTGCCTCTGGTACCCCAACTTCTAAGCATCCCAAACATGTAAGTGAGAACTAAAAAGAGATCAATTAAAAGAAAGGCTAGATATTCAGGGAAGTTGACTTCGTTCTCAACAGAAGAATAATTTCTGACAGTGAGATAATTGTATGCCATAATCTTTCAGTTTTTCAGGATCATGGACTAAAAAAATCACTTCACACTCATTAAGGATAAGAAAATAGATTTGCAAGATTAGCATCCTCTACTTTCAGATGCACAATTTCCATGTTCATTATTGGCCAACACAACAGTCCATGCCCAAGAAAGGCTAAGCGGTTTGCTTTACTTGACATTTTGAGCTCATGCATCTGAGTGTGAGTGCCAGGTGCCAGGGCACGCACAGTGTTCTGTCGCTCGGAAACAGACCAGCCTGTCCCCTCGTCAGTCGGTCGCCCCAGGAGGCGTGTTGGCACTGAGGTGGGCCCACGCTACGGTGCCCTTTATCCTTTCCATGGCATCTGGAAAGGGAGGACGTGGATGCAGGGATGTGAAGAAGACAGAGGACTGAAAAGCAGAGAGTCACACTTGTCTTGAAAATAGTGCATGGGTGCTGGGCCCTCACTCGTAATAAGTAAACACTCAGGAAAACCGATATAGACGGCGGCATGGAGGCCAACATGAGCGAACGAGGCGACATTTTAGCACAGAAAACCGGCTTTTCTCCAAACCATCAAAACCTGACCATGTTCTCAACATATACTGTAACCTATTCTCTTCATTCTACTACCTTACCTTTTAGACCGAATGTAATTCTTAGCTCAGGATAGCTTGTTAACTCATACGTGCTCGGAAACCAATGTTCGAAGGAGAAACACACCGGCAATGGCTGCAAGCTGTTAAAATTCTATGTATAAAGAGCTATTAGTGCATCAAACCTGCCCTAACATTTCATTCTTTTACTGGAACCCATGCTGGATTCTGACAGCAAGAAGTCAAGTATGAGGTTTTATTTTCACGGAGGCCCATTTCTGTTGCATGACATTAATCCATGGCTAAATAAATACAGCATCACCAGGAAATAAATCCAAATTTGAAGTCTAAAAGGGCACTCCTATTTCTTGAATATTCTGAATGTCAACTTTTTGATGGGAAAAATAATACAGAGCAGTGACTGTATACGTAGGTCTCTACCGGGTATCTGTGCCGTGTGTCCCCGAGTTTCATTTGTTGGATCCTCATGTTTTCTGTTCCAGAGTGTCCCGTGACATTTATTACGTCCTCCTAAAATTTCAGCTCATGAAGGCGTTGGAAAGGTTACTGGTTCCTGGTTATGTTTTTTAAAAGAGCGTAAGTTAATATATATGTTCTCCAATAAAAGATGATCTTTCATGTGCATTTGTTTCTGAAATTGAGGCTTATCTGTTCCTGTTCTCCGGGAGCCATTGTTCAGTCTCACAGAGTGTTTCCTAGACTTCTTTACAGCAGGGCGCCCCCTGCACACCTGTAATGAGGGCAGCTTTGTTCCTACCTTTGTCTGTGGACAGGGCACAGCGGCGCGGCTCAGACAGGCCCGGGCTCTCTGGAGACTCTCTTCTGAAGCTGCCGGTACAAAGGCCCCGCCATGGAGAAAGACAGAAGGTCATAAAAATTAGTGCCTTAAGGCCCTTCGTTAAAAGTATAAAAGAAATCATTTATCTTCTCTTAAAGTTTTATGGTACTAGTCCGCCTATTCTAAAAAAAGCGAACTGTAACATTGAGCTTTGCGGCAACTAGGAAATGTCGCTATTTATTTTCTATTTTGTGATTCTGGTAAGATGATATTTTTATAGACTGGTCATTTCAATTTTAATTGTTGGTGAGATTTTTTTTTTCTCAATGTGGAGGATGATGACCATCTGTCCTCTGGTTTCACTGAAAATGGAGCAAGAGAAGGGCTTCATTTCTGCGGGCTGGCTTTCTTCTCAAAAGGGAGCGTTCTCCAAAGTTTTGCTCTGCCATTTGGGCAAGACAAGGCAGGGAAGTGCTGGCAGACACTGGGCAGGGGCCCGGCAGGCCGGGACTAGGAAACTGGCAACAACAGAAATACCCAGGAGGGCTGCGGGTCCAGGAGGGGCGCG
>NC_043711.1:103576973-103593482 GCF_006229205.1 Suricata suricatta | reverse complement strand
GGGGTGAGGGGGGGTGAGGGCGTGGGGCGGGGATGAGGGCGCGGGGTGGGGGGTTGAGGGCGCGGGGTGGGGGGTGAGGGTACAGGACGGGGTAAGGGCGGGAGGAGGGAATCAAGACAAGGGAAGAAGCTGAGAAATCAGGCCAAAGGCTCAGTCACAGAAGGGACGCACAGGCGCTCAGAGAGTCTGGCCAGGGAGGAGTTGGCGCCGGTGGGGGCCGAGTGGGGACGCTGGGAGGGCACGAGACCCAGAATCAGACCGCTCAGGCTCAGCCTCCGGAGCCCCACCGCTCCCCAGCGCAGTGCAGACTTGCAGGAGGCTTTTCCAGCTGTTCTGACGTCCTTGCTCTCCTGCTCCGGCCGTGACCTTCCACCCCTCGTGCTGCCGAGCTCTTGCCCGGCTCGTCCTTCCTCCCCGGGTGTCTTCTGCTTCGTCTCAAAGCTCTCTGATCCCCACGCACTCCCTTCTTGATGACTTGGTGAGCCCGGGGCCGGGCGCACGTGTGACCGAGGGGACACAGCAGCACAGTCCCCCCAGACCAGGACCCAACTCCGGTTTTACACTTGTATTCACTGAGACTGAAAACACACGGTACCACCTCACGAAGTTTCTCAAGCCGAACGCATTCATATACCCAGCCCCCAGACCAAGAGCAGCACGTGACCCGCACCCCGGGAAAGCTCCCCTGATGCCATCGGCCCCTCACCGGGCATCCGCCGTCCCAGTTCAGGAAGGGATTTGAGCTGAACCTGCAGACACACCCATAGTGCACTGCTCCGGGGCCACAGCTGAACATCCGGGGGACGCCAGGGCTGAGATGCCAGCCCCGGGGTCAAGGTGAGCGTCAGCCCCAAGCCCCGAATCAGGCCTCAAGAGGCCTCAGCCTTGCATCACGAGGCTCCGGCTCAAAGGCCGCTGTGCGAGCCCACACTTCTGAGGTGCAGGCGACAGCTGGGTATTCGGTCTTGCTCCGTGAACAAAGCCGGGGAGCTGGAGAGTGACTTCCTCTTAGGGCTTCATCTGCTCACGACAGAGCTTACTACCCCTCCTCCTGAGACAGCAAGCACATGCCACCGCCTCTCCCGCATACCACCGTAGGTCGGGTGTTTCTTGGTGAAGTATGCCCTTGGTGTTCACACTGAACACAGAAGGAAAATGTTCCTTCTCCCCTCCAAGCAAAAGGATGCAGAAAGCACCCTCAAGGGCTCGTGTTTAGCATCTTCACACCCTGCCTTCCACTCGCCAAGAGCCCTGGAAGAGCTGGAGGCTCCATCACGCACCATTCTCTGGTCCAAGGGATGCTTCAGAGATTCTGAAAGCAACACCACATTGCAAATAAGCACTCTGCACCTGCAGAAGGGCGCTTTGTTCCCAGGTCAAGGCAGCTGGCTCCTTCGGGGGTGGGTCGTCATGGCCACCGTGCCTACCAGCCGCGGCGTGTGACCATCTGAAGGGTACTTGATGATCTCACCGCCTGCGGCCTGGGCGCGCTTCCCCAAGGACTTTGTGTGACTGAACACGGGCTCCTGTGTTTCCACAGCCCGTGGATGTGGTCGAGGGGAGTCGACTGAACCAAATCAGGCCTGCGACGGGGGCCCGTCATCTGAGCTGGAGTCAGAGGGTGTCAGGGAGGCAGGGAGGTCACACGCAGGGCCACCGGGGCAGGCTGATTCATTCCGCCCCGTGGGCTCTGGGGAAACAGGGCGCGCCCAGGCCTCACCTCACTTTCAATACTGTGGGGCCGTGAGGGTCGCTGATTCTGTAACAGCCAGCGGCTCGCTGCGAGGACATCAGGGCCGGAACATTGTCTCCAGCCCCACAACACCCCTGCGAGGAAGATACTATTGACTCCATCACAGACGGGGAAACTGAGGCTTGGAGGGACCACACAGCAGGGAAGGGCCTCAGCGGGATTCGCCCTGAGTGGCCTGCCCCCAGGAGCTCAGGTCGCAAACACAGACACGGTGAATGAGGGCTGAGCAGCGCATCCAAGGAGGTGAGCGGAGCCACGGGGGTCACTTCTGCACCGTCCGTCCATGCCCTCTCTTCTGTCACTGGAATCATTTAAAAACAAAAAACCCCAAACCCTGTCAAACTGAGTTATTTTTCAGACATGAGGGATCCAGAGCAGACATGGGGTCTCAGTGAGAGGTGACTTTCCGAGACCCTTGGGTTCTAACCCATGGATTTACTGGGCACCTTCCGTCACCACCCAAGGCTGCAGAAACACACTAAGGAACGCTTGAGGTGGTTCTGGAAGCTAAATAGCCTGTATTTCATTCACTCACAGAGCAATCTGCTGTGTGGAGTTTACACCAGCGATAACCCACGCACAGCATCGTGTTCCTTCCGTCCCTGCACCGTAATCCCAGCAAGCAAGCAATGAGTGGGCTCCCTGGTGACAGAGCTCAGACACATAATAAAGGGAAAAAGGAATAAGGAAAAATATCAACATCTGAAAATGAGAAGCAGGGTACCTGGACGTGTAAAATACACACAGCTGAACAGGACAGAAGACTTTCTGCAAGCCTACTGCAATAGGAGAGAGGCCGGAGCTCATCTGAGCCCTGAGAGCAGGAAGTGGGGGCGGGGGGTGTTAGCACTGGGGGCTGATGGGAAGTCCTCAGGGCCGGATGAGGGTTGCTGATGGGCAGGACGTGTCCAGCGTGCTGGGTCATCTCCGGGTTTACGCGTCTTCCCCTGTGACCTGTGACGGGGCCGTCTGTGCTTGCTGACTGGAGCCCACCAGCATTGGATCCCCGCGCTCTCCCGAAACAAGAGGCCTGGGTGCTACCTCCCTTGAAGACTCCATTGCAAAAGCATGGCTTTCTGGTCCTTCAGCAGAATACTCTCCTGGGTTGGAAAGAGTTCCATCTCCATGGGGTGGAGAAAGCACCTACGATGATAACGTGTCCCAACCAAATGCTCTAAGAGAGATCCGATGGCCAGCGTCATGACGAAGACTGTCTACGGTTAGTTAAGGTGAACATTACGGCCGCGTTGGTCACGGGCTTCTGAAACCCTGTTCCTGACGCCGGGACCCTTTCAGAAAAGTGTCTGCTCAGACACGAAGGCATGGTCAAAAATGCTGCTTCAGAAAGTTACTTCACCAAAGTGTTTACCTCTCTGATGCCCCCCTGAAACACTGAGTGGAGATAAAAGTCCTGCATCTCCTGAGAATTAACTGATGCTTCCAGCTCCGGCTATAGGAAGATGCCCAGATACTGACAGCAGTGGAGGCACTGTATATTTCAGATATTTCTAAATATTTCTAAAGGTCAGTGACCTGTCTTGGGCAGAATGAATAAATAAGCATCGCGTTTGTGGCCGGGAGCCGGCTCCTGAAAGCCTTCCAGCATCATCAGTATTTAGCATTTATGGTCTTTGCTGGGGCTTTCCGGACAGCAATTAGCAATTCCAGAAAGCCAGACACACCCCCTCCCAGCCAGGCTGTGGCGGCCAGCGCCCCCTCGTCAGTGCTCCGCAGGCGGCCGTGCGGTGGAAAGCTTCAGAAGTCACCAGATCGAAGGAGAAGCGGCAGGTGCCGAGGGAAAAGGCAGGTCTGGGCTGCGCTGCACGTCGTCTGCTGTTTGGGGCCAGGTCTCCTCCGAGGGGCTGCGGGGACCCACCAGCGTTTTGCCTGGCAAACCCAGCGCTTTCAAAACCAGGAGATTCTGCACAGAAAGCTGCGTTTCCACGTTCCCACGGAACAGCACAGGATCAGAGGGGGACACGGCTCGTGCCTCACGGTCTCTGCGCACCTCTGTCCCCACGCCCGGTCCTCTGCGCACACGGGCTGGCTGGTCCCACGAGAATCCAGCCCCAACTTGGTGGCGTTAAATGACACCAACCATTTACTGCTGTTACTAATTCTCACGGTTCTGGGGGTCGGCTGGGGCCAGCTGGGTGGTCCTCACTCGGGGTCCCACGGCGGCTGGGGGTGAGGGAAGCTTCCTCACTTACACAGCACGAAGGACACCTGTCCTCCACTGGAGCCCCAGCCGGGGCCCTTCGCGGAAAGGCCCGCGCTTGGGGTCTGCACGGCCCGGACTGGCAGGCGGGCACCTCAGCTCCGAGCACGAGAAACCCGACGGACGCTCTGTTCACTCTCCGAACCGGGCCTCGGTGTCAGGTCGCTGCATTCCATTCACCACCAGCAAGGGCCTCGTCCCCCATGGGAAAAGGAAAGGGGGATGGGACCCCTCCACTGACTAAGAGGAGAAACGAAGAAGGTGGAACCTTGTTTTGAAACCCCTGTGGTCTTCCCTCGGGCCACAAACTACTCACATCCCTCCCACACGCCTACCAGAAACTGTTATTATGCGTTAGGCTCAAGCTGGAGGTCAAGATCCTGACCTCAAGTCAGGTCCAGGTTTGGGTGCCGCTGCCTTTGGGTCACTCTTCTGGTCCGGCTGTCCCCGTGAAGACCCCTGATCTGCAACAACAAGGCATGTGTCCCCACACGAGGCACAGGGCCACCACCACCTGTGCAGACGCCCCTGCAGACAGGGACGGGGCGGGCCGTGGAGGCGGCCGCCTGGTCCTGTGTCCTCGGTGGTGGTCCCCGGTCCCCGGCTCTGCCCGCAGGCTCCCGGTTCAGCCCTCCCACTGCCTCTCCCCATCATGAATATGTGGCTCACGTCTACAGCAGCTGGTCTCTCTGTTTGCTTCCCGAGCGGACGTGTTTGGGAATCAAAGCCTTCTTTCCATTTTCTCGCTCTGTTTCCGTTAGTCGCGGCGGGCAGCGCTTCTACACACGGAATGCTCTTCAATACCCTGCATATCTTTTGTGGAACTTACTGGAGTTCATGCCACTGGACAGAAGCCATGCCCGCAGACCCGCGCTGAGGCTGCCTGGCTATGATGACCTGGGGGCGGCCGGGGACACAAGCGTCCAACGGGGAGGCCCGCACGAGCGTCCTCTCCGCCCTGGAAGGTCACGGTCTGCGCAACGGGTCTTAAATCTTTCTGCGTCCCCAAGGAAATGGGAAGGGCAGATCTCCAGCTGCCTCTTTAGCCCGTGATTTTGACCAACAGACTCCTGGGGCTGGGTTTCTTGAGTTGGATTTGGGGGCCGTCTGAATGGCGCTGGGGTAAGAACGTACTGAGTCTGGGACTCACCACGTCCCAATTCCTCTCCGCCTGATAAATTATTTTTAAAGCTCATCTCTTCCTTCTCTCCTCTGATTACAGGCAACTGGAAAAAACGCGAGTGGTTCCGCGAACACATGGCCTGGAAACTTGCTTCGTAAAGAATTGCATTAACCATTTTCTGTTTTCTGGGAGCGACGGCGCTGGCCACGCTCGCTGGGAGAACATAGTACGGATCTCCCCTGCCCCCGGGCTCCCTGCACACCCGCCGGACATGGACACGGAGGCCCGCTGCCTCCCTCTCACCGCCCCCTGCGCTTGTACTGAAATACATACCGGATCTTATTCTCTAGGGTGTGCACGGCGATGGTTTAATGCAGGATATACTGTGAAACGGTCACCACGGTCAAGGTTACACACTCCAGCCCTCAGTTAGGGTCACGTGTGTGAGGCTGGGACACAGAGGACCTGTCCCTGAGCAGATTTCAAGTGCACAGCACAGCGCTGCTAACTGTAGTCACTGCGTTGTTCATTAGATTCCTAGAGTTTACACATCTTTTCATTTAATGTGTTTTTTAATTTATTTTTGAGAGACAGAGCATGAGAGGGGGAGGGTAAGAGAGAGAGGGAGACACAGGATCCGAAGCAGGCTCCAGGCTCTGAGCTGCCAACACAGAGTTTGATGCGGGGCTCGAACCCACGAACGGTGAGATCATGACCTGAGCCAAAGCTGGATGTTTAACCGACTGAGCCGCCAGGCGCCCCTGGAATTTATACACCTTGTAACTGAAAGTTTGTACCTTTTAACCAAACTCTCCCCACTTACCCAGCCCCCGGCCCCAGGCAGCCACAGTTCCTGTCTCTGGTTCTGCAACTTTGACTTTTTTTAGAGTCCACGTAAGTAAAATCATACGGCCTCTTTCTCTGGCTTATGTCACTGAGATGAATGTCCTCCGGGTTCATACATATTGTCACAAATGTCACAATGTGACAAATAAAGAAGTATTTCCCTCTTCTTTAAGACAGAATAATATCCCACTGTACATAAATGTATGCGTACATACATGCACATTTACGGGTACACGTGCACACATATTTTGTACATATGTATTCTGTGTGTGTACATCTATGCACACGCCACATTTTCTTTATCCTTTGACCACTGATGGACATTAGGCTGTTTCCAGTCCGGCTATTGTGAGCAGCGCAGCGGGGACATGACAGCGCCTCTTCCAGGCCTCGTTTCGTTTCCTTCAGACGCAGAGCAGGAGTCGGGTTGAGGGATTAGATGGAAATCCTACTTTTACTTTTTCGAGGGACGTCCCCCCTGTTTTCCACGTACCGGTTCATAGCTCTGCTGACAGGACACAAGGGCTCCTATTTCTGTACGTGCTTTCTTCTTCAGAAAAAAAAAAAAAAACCCAACGGACATTTCCTCCAACTTCATAATGAAGAGGAAAAATTGAGAAGCTTCCCTTCTCCCGCCACAGCTGGGTGTGCGGGGGGAAGCAGAAGACACAGGCGACTGGGGGCAGAATCCCAGTTAAGATGCCTCAGGCTTAAAATGCTGGGCTTTCATGATGGCGTTTTTGCCATTGCTTACGGTTCATGTTCAGTAATGTCAGAGTAATTGAAATCTGAAACTAAATAAAACAGAGGCCAGGAGAGCCAAGACTAACGTGTGCACTGTACAGAACGTGGGAATCTCTATTGACAGCAAAGTGCCTTTTTTAGAAACATTGCTTTAGTGACCTTCACATGTGGTGATGTTAAGGTTCCACAAAGATAATTTTAAGCAAAAATATTTGTGAATTCCATAAAAGTAACCATCCTATTATGGTTCAACAAAACAGTCACAAGCTAAAGGTCTAGGGTGCTTTAAAGCGGAGAGACAGGAGGATAGGGCTGGACATTAACCAGCAAACACTCAGCACACGTCTTGAGAGCCGAGTGACACCTCACGACGTAGACTTTTGATATTCGAGCCTATCTTTTCTAAGCGCAGGTAATGTTGTGAGCCGTGCATCTAATATTTTTCATTAATCAAGCCTTCAAGGTGCATCTATTTGTAGAAATTTATAGAAAAGAAGTTTGCCAGGAAGAGCCACACACACTAGAAATATGATTAATAACCGCATTCGTTTTACTTCCGCACAGCTCTTTGCAAGCCCACGCTCCGAGGACAAGACGTCAAAAGCAACAACTCTGATCTGCCCGCACTGGAATGAACTGGACTATGTACCTGATCCACACTTCGCCCAGCGCCTTGTGGGGACAGGGTAGATATCGGCTGATGTCAGCTTCGGATTGTAACATTCTCTGGTTATACCGTGTAAGTGCAGTGAACTCTGCTCTTCTGCCCGCTGGCGTCCACTCCTCTCCCGGCGGGGAGCCCTGCCCACAGCCCTCTGTGCCCCAGGCACCCCCATTTATGGGTGGAGCCCATGATCCACACGAGGCTTCTTAGATCCTCTTGTCCTTGAGTGGATCAACACAAGGACGGAAAACGGTTTGTCAATTGTGTCTCCTTATTACTGAGCCCAGGAAGAACTAATCCTTAGTACTGACCATGCAGATTCATGAAATTGTCTTCACTGCTACCTTCTTGGCCATTAAAAGGAAAGTCTAACTCCTCTACACCTTGTACAACGAAGGTAATTGTGTTGAGGAGGAGGAAGGCACTTCAGTCTAGAAACAAGGATACTTTTATGGGGGGCCTGGGCGGCTCAGTTGGATAAGCATCAGACTTCAGCTCAGGTCATGATCTCACAGTGTGTGAGTTTGACAGGCTCTGTGCTGACAGCTCAGGGCCGGCAGCCTGCTTTGGTTTCTGTGTCTCCCTCTATCTCTCTCTGCCACCCCCCTCAAAAATAAATAAACATCATAAAAAAAAGAAACATTGATACTTTCTGCCACATCCGTTATTACAGTATTACAAAGAAACCTTCCATCTTAGAGGAACCAGTTGGCTAGTTTATCAAGAGGGAACATACACTTTCAAAATTAAATGAATATTTAGAAGATCACAGGGGAAGGAAGAAAGGAAACTCCCATCAAAAATGGGTAAGAGAATTTGGTTTCCTTCACCAGACTATGGATTTCATGGGTGGCTGAGTAGATGTCACAAAAGAAAAAGTTAGTGACCTAGAAGACACAGCAATAGAAGCTAAGCAAGATGAAACACAAGGAATAAAAAGATTCAAAACATAAAATGGAGTATTTAGCTACATAACAATTTTAAGAGCCCTAGAATAAGAAGCGGTGGGAAGAGGAAAATATTTGAAGAAATCATGGCAAAAAAATTTCTAAATTGGATGAAAACTATAAATTCACAGAAGTGAGAATCGCAATGGCCCTGACGTAAAAGAAACATGAAGGCCGCACACAGGTGCGTCAAAACTAACTTCCTCAAAACCAGTGATGGAGAGAAAACTCTTACAAGCAACCAGAGATTCTGGGCTAAAAATAGCTCGCAGGTTCATCATCTAAGTCATAGTTAACAAAAAGCATCAGGCTCAGAGATGGGGGTGCTATTTAGGAACCACAAAGTGCAAACTGCTGATAAATGGAAAGATTGTGGCAGAATCTTTAAAAACACGCTAAGTCCACCCACGTTCCTACAAACGGCCAGATGTCATTCCCTCTCATGGCCATGCAGGACTCCATTGTGTATACACCACATCCTCTTGATCCACTCATCAGGTGATGGACATTCAGGCTCCTTCCATGATTTGGCTATTGTTGACAGTGCTGCTGTGAACATTGGGGTGCATGTGCTCCTATGCATCAGCAAAGACTTAATCATCCATTTCCTATATAAAAGGGAGCTACTTTTTTGCATGGATCTCAAGTATATTGTAGGATAGAGGTGGAATTTAAGGAAAGGACTTAAGCAGGCTGTGTTCTAGCTTATGGGCAAGTAATAAATTGTATCATGTATCTTGAATGTATCATAGATAAGCTGCTATATTACAATTGCCACTTCAGATAGCTGTGAAATTAGGTGATTAACTAGTTGGTACCTAACCTTCTAATTTCTGTATAAGTCTAATTACATGAAATAGAAGTGGGGGTTTTGATTTTTATACTTTGCTTTTCTGTTTGGAGTGTCATTGTAACTACTGTAGTGTAAATGACGGAAAATAATTGCATATGTTAAAAAAAATAAATAAACAGAAAAAAAAACCATACTGAGTGATGGGGCACCTGGGAGGCTGAGTTGGTTAAGTGTCCGACTTCAGCTCAGGTCACGATCTCATGGTTCACAGGTTTGAGCCCCGTGTGGGGCTCTGTGCTGACAGCTCAGAGGCTGGAGCAGCTTTGGATTCTGTGTCTCCCTCTCTCTGCCCCTCCCCCACCCTCTCTCTCAAAAACAAATAAACACTAAACGTTTTTTAAAAATTAAATATAAAAACATACTAGGTTGAGAAAAAGGCACATTTTTTTAAAAAGGCAGCAAGGGACAAAGAAACAATTCCTGAATGGGAACAATAGTTAAGTCTGATGGCGGTTTTCTCATCAGAAAGACGCCAGGTGGGAAGCTGACTGAGCAGCGTCTCCGGGGAAAACCAGCACAAGCCCGTCCGCTCGGAATACTGCTCCGGACGAAAGTACGTTTCAAAAGGGAAGCTGGAATAAATACACTTTATGTGACAAAAAGGAAGGCTGAAAGAATTCCGACGAGCAGATCTGGCCCAAGAAATATTAAAGGAAGTTCTTTGGGGACAAGGGAAATGATGACAGATGGAAACACGGATTCACATGAAAACAACAGAGTGCACCAGAAGTGGGGAATAAGTGAGCAAACATGTAGCATTTGCTTATTATTGAAGGCTCCTTAAGAGATGGTCAGCTGCTTAGAGGAGAATGACAGCCCTGTGGAAGGGTGTCCATAACGCACACAGAAGGCAAAAGCACGGCAATAATAGCACAGAATCTGAAACTCGACCTGAGTCACATCACTTACACAGAAATGAAAAAAAAAATGAATCGTGGGTAGAAATACAAAGCACAAAACAAAGACTTTAAAAAATATATTAGGGAGAAACACTTGGGAATTTAGGGTTAAGCAAAGGTCTTGACACCAGAATAAATTGTGGACTTCATCCAAATTAACTACTTTGCCATGCAAAAGGCACTGTTAAGAAACAAAATGACAAATTAGAGACTGGAACGCATATTTGCAAATTATCTTTTAAAGCCTTATTTTAAAGTATATACAAAATCTGTGAAAGTCAACATTTTAAAAAGCCAATTAAAAATTGAGCAGAAGATAGGAACAGACATTTCACTAAATAGGATACAAAGATGTCAAATCAGCCCATGAAAAAATGTCCAACCTCTTTTCCATTAGGGAAATGGAAATTAAAAGTGTACTGAAATAACACTGCATACCATCAGCACAGCAGACATTTTAAAAATAGTGATTACACCAAAAGCTGGTAAGGATTTGGAGAAACTGAATTGTTCCTACATTGCTGGTGGGAATTTAAAACAGTAGAGTTACTCTGAAAAATAATTTGAAAGTTTCTTTTAAAATAGTGATGGAATTTTATCAAAGATCTAGCAACAGTACTCCTGGGAAATAATTTTAAACTTATGTTCATGTAGAAACTTATAGACACAATTCATAGCTTTTTCTGCAACAGTCAAACATCGGAAGCTATCTAAATCTCCTTTGGTGGGTTTAACTCACTGTGGTATGTCCATGCCATGGACCATTACTCAGAACTAAAAAGGGAATGCTAGCAACTACTTAGGATTAATCTCAAGGGATTTACTCTCATCTCAAAATGGTTACATACTGCATGATCCCATTTGTATAACGTTCTGAAAATAAAAACATTATAGAAATAGAGGACAAATTGGTGTTTTCCAGGATTAAGTTAAAAAGGTGGAGGGAGAAAGGGAAAAGCGCATGTAGCTTCCACAAGGCAACATGAGGTATCCTTGGGGATAGAAATGCTCTGTATCTTCGTTGTACCAACGTCCGTGTCTTGGTGGACACATGGAACAATATTTTTTGCAAAGTGTTGCCTTGGGTGGAAACTCAGGAAAGGGTACATGGGACTTCTCTGTATGATTTCTTACAGCTGTGCTATTTCTTACAATCTCGATGTATGTGTATCTCAAAATGCAAATTTTAATTTAAAAAGAAAAAAGATATATTGGACTTCATCAAAATTAAGAACGCTGCTTTCTTAAGACACCAGTGGGAAAATAAAATGTAAGCCAAGCCACAGAATAAGACGGAGTATTTTCAAAATATGTATCTGGCAAATAATTTGTTTCCAGAATATGTAAAGAATACTTACAGTTCAATAATAACAAGATTAAACAAGCAATAAAGAACACAAACAGGTAATTCACCAATGAGATATATATTACTAAAGACACAGGTAAAAGAACATTCAACATAATTAATCACTGGAGTTAATAAAAACTAAAACCACAATGAGATACCAGTGCACAACATAACAGCTTAAAATAATGACTGAGAATATCAAATTTTATAGAGTATTGGAATAAATGAAATCTTTGTATGTTGTCAGTGGAAAACTTTTCAGCTAGGTTAGAAAACTCCTTGTCAAATTCTTATAAACATACACTTGGGGGCATCTGGGTGGCTCAGTCGGTTAAGCGTCTGACTTCAGCTCAGGTCATGATCTCGTGGTCTGTGGGTTTGAGCCCCCATCGGCTCCCTGTCTCCCTCTCTCTCTGCCCCTCCCCAGCTCATGCTCTGTCTCTCTCCATCTCTCAAACATAAATAAATGTAAAAACAGACAACAACAAAAAACATATACTCAACCAATGACCCAACAATTCTATTTCTAGGTTTTTAAGAAAAATGAAAATATATGTCCACATAAAGACTTCTGTATAAGTGCTTTATTCCTTACAGTCAAAACTATAAGCAACCCAAATTGATGAATATGAACTGTGTTCTATCTTTACAGTGAAAGACACACTCAGCAATAAGTAGGAAACTACTGAAACGTGCAACACAGGACGAATTTCAGATGTGCATCATTAATTAAAAGAATATAGTTTCAAAATGCTATATAGTGAATTACTCAATTTATACAATTTTTAAATATATAAATTTTAAAAGAATTAAATCTTATAGTGTATGTTCTCTAACCACACTGGAATTAGGTTAGAAATTAATGTCAATCATGGATAAAGATGCAGTTTATATATACAATGGAATACTACTTGGCAATGAGAAAGAATGATATCCAGACATTTGTAGCAACGTGGATGGAACTGGAGGGTATTCTGCTAAGTGAAATAAGTCATTCAGAGAAAGACAGACAGCATATGCTTTCACTCACATGTGGAATTTGAGAAAGTTAACAGAAGACCATGGGGGAGGGGGGGGAACAATGTCGTTTCAAACAGAGAGAGAGGCAAGCCATAAGAGACTCTTAAATACAGAGAACAAATGGAGGGTTGATGGGGCGGGGGAGGGGAAAGTGGGCGATGGGCATGGAGGAGGCACTTGTTGTATGAAAGCGATGAATCATGGGAATCTACTCCCGAACCCGAGAGTACACAGTATAGACTCTATGTGAGCCAACTTGACAATAAATTATATTTAAAAAATAAATTAATGTCAATCGATATCAACAACCCCATAAAACTCTACAAACTTATAAATTAGAGAACACACTTTGAAATAAACCAGAGATCAAGGAAGAAGTCATGAGTGAAACAGAGTATTTTGAATGATATAACTCTTCACACCCACCAGGACGGCCAAAATAAAAACGACCACATAACCAGTTCTGGCGAGGCCATGGAGAAATCGGAACCATCCGACTCTGCTATGTGATTGTAAAATGTACAGCTGCCACTTTGGAAAACCTTTTGACATTTTCTCAAAATACTAAATGTAGAGTTCCTAGTGACTCAAGTAACTGCACTCTGAGGCAGGCACATGTCCAAGAAAACTGAAAACATATGTCCAACAAAAACTTGTACACAAAATTTCCTAGAAGCATTACTCATGATAACCAAGAAGTGGAAACTACCTAAGATGTCCATCAACAGACCAGAGGCTAAAGTGGGATGTCCATACAGTGGAACATACAGAGGAATGAAGCGCTACCACGTCAGATGGATCTTGAAAAAATTACGTGAGAGAAAAGGTCACAGTTTGTATGACTATCATATGAAATCTCCGGAATAAGAAAACCCACAGAAATAGAAAGTAGATTGATTAGTGTGTGCCAAGGGCTGGTGGGAGGGGACCGATGGGGAGTAATTAAGGAAGTTAATTGACTTACCTTAAGAAATTATAAATAGGACAGCAATAATTAGTGAAATAGGAAATAGACAAAAGTAGAAAGGATTTTAACAGATTCAAAAGTTTTTTCTTTGGAAAAACTAATAAAATTGCTAGACCCCCTACTAATACTATAATAATTTAATTTAATTTTTATTTTTTATTTTAGAGTGAGAAAGAGAGTTGAGTGGAGGAGGGGGCAGAGGGAGAGAGAAAGAGAAGCTTAAGCAGGCTCCATGATCAGCGTTGAGCTCAATACAAGTTTTGATCCCACGACTCCGGGATCATGACCTGAGTCAAAATCAAGACCAGATGCTCACTGACTTACCCACCCAAGCGCCCAATACAGTATTAATTTTAAACAGAGAGAAAGAGAACATATATTACTGAATAAGGAATATAAACATGCACATCCTTACAGACCCCAGAGACATTAAAAGGACAAGGAAATATTTAAACGGTTTTATGCCAATACATCTGACAACTCAGATGAAAAAGGAAACACCATCTACCAAAGCTGACACAAGTAGAAACAGAGCATCCGAACAGCCCTGCTCTTGTCCATCCGGGTCGGTCAGAGTCCCCACATCGATTGGATTGCTGTCCTGGTGTCAAAACTCCCATAATTAAACACTTCAGATCTGTGCCATTTCACAGTATGTAAAGTTTACTTTGATTTTTAAAAAAAATAAAAGAGTAGAGGCCAAACAGATCCTGTCACACTCATCCGGTCTGTGTGTAAACAGCCCTTGCTCTGAAGATCAAAGCACCGGACACAGAAGAAAAGCCCAGAGACTTGTCTGGAACCCTGGGATAGAGGTAAACCTCAGCAAATATGTATGACTTGGGCAGATGCAGTTTGGAACGGCAACCGATGCACATTTTCCAATTAAAACCCACAGTCTTCTAGGGCACAGATCCTACAAGGGAAGAGTGAACCATCTGTCAAATAGATACGGGGACTTCCCTGGAAGTGTGAGCACAGAAAGACGTTGCAGCTTCCGGACGATGGACTTCCTGCAAAGGACCAAGTTCGCACGGGTGTCGGCACAGATGAAGCCCCCGCTTCCAGCATCGTGCGGAGGAGGCGCACCCAGCCGGCATCAACCGGGCGGGAAGAGAAAGAGGCCCTTCACCTGGAGGTTTGCAGCCAGGAGGAAACGCCCTACGGCCCCTCCACCCGTCTGAGATCCGCATTTTACGCTCTTGCGGCGTGTGATGCACAGACGACACTCAGCTCACGCAGCGAAACCCGCTTCACGAGGCGCGAATCCCGCGGGACGCTCTTCTCCGGCGTCACAGGCAGCGGAGCGCACTCACCGTCACCTTCCGGACGCTTGTTCTCCGGGGCTCACCATGCCACGCGTCCTCCAGATGTCTCCGATGGGCTGGCACCCCGGAGGAGGACGAGGGAGGTCTGACTTCACGCTCCTTCCAGAGAAAAAGTCCGTGCGGCGAGTGCACCGATGTCCCGTGCGGAAGGCTGTGCGTGGGGTTCTATGGGCATGAGGTGAACGTGCGGTCACCAGTCCCTTTCACGTCCCCTAGGCCTGTGGCTTTGGGCGACGCCGCACCAAATGTGGAACTGTGGTTGCCCCCGGCCTCTGCTTGTCCTCCCGTTACAGCAGTACGAAGGGCGCCCGGAGAGGCCGTGCCCAGCAGTGTCCCTCCTCCATCCGGGCACCGGTGATGCCCCCCATTGAAGGGAAACAGCCAGAAACGCCCATGCTCGCTGGGTCCGCTCACTGACAGTGGTTTCCACCCACGACGGGGTCTGTGTTGTGAAGTGTGTACCACCCCCCCCCCCCCCCCCCCCCCCCGCTGCCACCGGCACCCCATCCTCAGGGAGACGCTCTGACCCCCGCCCCCCCGGGGCCTTCGGGGCTGCAGCTACTGCACTGACAGTAAAGAGGGGTTCTCTCGTTCTCTGCCAGCAGTGCCCACAAGCCACACGCAGAGGGTGCTTTTTAAACAAGTTGTTGAGGGGTGCCCAGGGTCTCAGTTAGGGATCCGACTTCAGCTCCGGTCATGATCTCAGGGTCCGTGGGTTCAAGGCCCGCGTCCGGCTCTGTGCTGACAGCTTGGAGCCTGGAGCCTGCTTCTGATTCTGTGTCTCCCCTCTCTCTGCCCCTCCCTACTCATGCTCTGTCTCTCTCTCTCCCTCAAATATAAATAAACACTAAAAAATTTAAAAAAACTAAAATAAGTTGTTGACTAGAAAGCCCTGGAAGAACACGAAGGTGAGGTTTCAGGCCAGCGCAGAACGTCACTTTGGCTCTGGCCAGCAGAGGTCAGGAAGAGGGGTCTCCATGGGGCCCAGTGAGGCTCCTGCCGAGTCCCGTCTGCTTCTGCTGCGTTGGGAGAAAGTGCGAGCTCTGGTCAGCAGCTTGGTGTCCAATCACCTGTCATGCAGAGCGCTCACACAGCTGTGCAAACGACGGAGGTGCAGGGGTGCTCACGGCAGCATCTGCCGGTACCCCTCCCATCACCACCCACCCGGACCAGGATCTTTCCCACCCTTGGCTGGAGAGCTCTTCTCCCTCCTCATCCAGAGCACATGTGTCCCTTCCTCCAGGAAGCCCTCCCTGACATCCCGCATGAGGTCACATCCACAGACACATCAAGCCTACAGGCAATAGCGGAAGCATTAATATGTGATTCCACTTCTGGGTAGACAATTAGGAAAGAAGCTACCTCTGGCCAGACATAGTCCTGAGGGCTTATGGCTTGGGGAGGGGCGGTGGTGCCCCCAGGAGGCAGATGTAGCCCTACATTAGGGTGCAGGGTTTGGCCAGCAAAGTATGGGCTAGATTTCCGTCTCCTCTCATCGTACCCTCTTGAGGCAGCCGCTCCTTGGTCAGTGCACAGTCCACACAACCGTGCAGGAAGCTCTCCTCAGAGCTGCTGGGACTCATTCCCAAACCACGCTTGTTGCATGTGCTATGAACACCTATTTGTGGCGTCTACCACATTTTATTTGTGAGGCCTTTTGAAAAAATTGACTGCGAAGGCAAAGACATGTTTAATTTTGTTCGTGCTCTATTCCTAGCCTAGTTTTGGATTCACAGTAAGTGCTCAAAAATGAACATTGGACAAACAACCGGCAGACAGAGGACCTTTGGAACATGAGG
>NC_043711.1:103547905-103576873 GCF_006229205.1 Suricata suricatta | reverse complement strand
GGAGCTGTCAGCACAGAGCCTGACGCGGGGCTCGAACCCACGAACGTGAGATCTGACCTGAGCCGAAGTCGGAGGCTTAACCGACTGAGCCACCCAGGTACCCCGAGGGGATTTTAAATTATCTAAGAAAACTGGGCATTCTTACAGTATCATAAGAAAGTAGGGAAAATTTGGGGCACCTGGGGGGCTCAGTCAGTTAAGCATCTGACTTCGGCTCAGGTCATGATCTCACGGTCTGTGAGTTCGAGCCCCGAGTAGGGCTCTGTGCTGACAGCTCCGGAGCCTGGAGCTACTTCGGATTGTGTGTCCTTCTCTCTCTTCCCATTCCCTGCTCAATCTCTCTCTCTCGCTCTCGCTCTCAAAAATAAATAAACATTAAAAAATGTTTTTTAAAGTGTGAAAATTTAAACAAAAGGATGCATCCGTCCTGCAGCTTCTCAGAAACACAAATGTCCCCTGTTTTCTTTCACAAAGCGATGGGCCTCGGTGCTCTTCCTCCATTGGCAGAAACGCATTTGCCTCATTTCACCGAGAGCTGATTTATTTGTATTTACTCATCTCATTCGACCTGGATTTGCCCCGTCCCCTGGGAACCGGGCGGGGGCGGGGCGGGGCGGTGGCTCGGCGCTGCACTACTTGTCGTTGGCGACGCCTCCCCGCACACACACGTGAGCACCCCTTCAGGACACGTAACCGGAAGCCGAATTTCTGGATCTAACTGTGCAGATACCTTTTTTTTTTTTAATGTTTTATTTATTTTTGATAGACAGAGCATGAGAGGGGGAGGCGCAGAGAGAGAAGGAGACACAGAACTGGAAACAGGCTCCAGGCTCTGAGCTAGCTGTCAGCACAGAGCCCGACGCGGGGCTCGAACCCACGAACGTGAGATCTGACCTGAGCCGAAGTCGGAGGCCTAACCGACTGAGCCACCAGGCGCCCCAAGATACCTTCACACTTAAAGCGATAGTAGGCGGAAAGATCTACGGCTTTAAAGCACTAGTGTGATGCCTGTAATTAGGCTGCATGTGCGTGTCTGTGTTGTGAGCACGCACTGCTCACGCATCCACGTGTCTACGTGCACAGAGTCTCCTGCCTCCTCCTCATCACGGGGCCTGACGCAGGCGCCCACCCCGGCGCCCTGACGCTGGACGCCGCCTCCCGGGAGCGGGGACCGTCTCCACCTTCCCCGAGGGCGCAGGCGGCACCCCCTCCGCCCTGCTCTCCCCGTCGTGACGCCTCGTCCTTCACGGGCCTCGATCCTCAGCCCTCTTGCCCGTCTTTACTCAACAGAGTCCACACTCCGAAGGAGCACGATGTGTCCACGGGGGAAATGCTACAAACATACGGGGGTGGGGGCCCGGGGGCGTCCCCTTCAGAGAGCGGGAACAGAGAGGAAGGGGCCTGGATGACAGGCACAGCCCCAGGGGGGCGGGGGGGGGGGCAGGGTTTCCAGCACAGGGGGAGCCATTCACGACAGAGGGGAGGACGCCTGAGGAGGGGGCTCCGACCCCCCGGTGCAGGGGCCACGCAGGCGCAGCTGGGCGCGGCTCCCAGGCGGATTCACTCTGCCCTCAGAAAGAGCTCAGCTCCGCTCTCCTGGGAAGGCCCTTGACGCCCTTGGCTGGAATCTGCAAGCTCTGATTGAACTCTGTGCACTCGTCCACTCATTCACTCATTCACTCCTTCATTCATTCGCTCATTCACTCATTCACTCATGCTACAAACACCCACCGAGCACCTACTATTTTCTGGGTGTTGAAATTATCTGCGTGGCGGCCATTATGAATGGAGAGATCTGTGTAAAGGTGAGGGGTTCTTGCTCCCGCTGCGTCTCCTAGAGGGACTAAGAGCAGCAGAGCGAAGACCCTGGCAGGCACAGAGCAGGCGGCCAGAGGACCCAGGGGTTGGGAATCACAAAGAATGGCGTCCCCCTTGCTTGTTCCTGAGACGCTGGCCAGCACCCACTCCCTGCCAGGTACCCGCAGGGCCCTGAGGACCCGGACATCAATATGCAAACATGCCACATGGCATTCTGTCATTGACGCTTGCAAAACCAGAAAGGCTGAGCACCTCTAAGCACGGATACAGCCAAAGGTTATCGGAGCCTGAGAGTGATGGGGTGGGAGGGGCACGGAAAAGAGCAAGCAGGGAGGCTTCCATGAGGGGTGGGAAGAGAGGGAAAATAACATCTTGGAAAACATGCTAGTTAAAGAGCAAGTGCAAAGGCCCTGAGGCAGGAGGAAGCCGCAGAATGGTGTGCTCAAGGAGCTGAGCGGAGGTGCGGGAGGGGAGGAGAGGGTGCAGGGGAGCAGTGAGACCGGGGACCACGCTGGGAGGTGGGGGGTGGGGGGAGGAAGAGCTGGTGGGGAAGGGAGCCACAGGGGCCCTGTGGGCTGGCGTAAGAATGTGGGTTGTGCTCTAAGTGTACCCGGTGGCAGGTGGAGGGGTTTTGAGCACATGACTGATGTGGTCGGACCGGTTCTGAGGACACTCAGGCCCCTCTGTTGGGATGAAGCTGCAGGGGCAGGTGCAGGACGCCCCAGTTCCTGCCTCCAAGTGTCGGGGGCTGTTAGTGGTGTGGGGTTACATCCCCCCTTCCAGACGGAGTTCCACCAGGCCCCGCGGGGCTCAGGCTCACGGCCCTCCGCACAGCGTTGGGTGAACCCGGGGTGAGTTTTGCTGACCGGGGAGGGAGGACGGGAGGAGGCGATGGTTTTGCGGAGTTGGAAGGGGACTGCGTCTGTGGCATCCCATCCATCTCCTAGATTCTGTTTGGATCGGCCTCCTGGTTTATGTTGCTTATTTTGCACATGACACGCTGATCGCCATTTAGCAGACACTCTGCTCTATTTCGGGGGAGACTGGCATATGGCAGCCGGAGCGAGGGTGGCCAGAACCAGCTCCCGGAAGCCAAGCTCCAGCGAGCTCCTGGAGACTCGGCTCCACAGACGGCTGCAGCGGGCGCGGGCGGCATCAGGCCCTTCCCGTTGGAACTCACGGCTCGATGGCAGGGGGCCGGGGAAACGCCACTGTCACCGCTCTCTTAGAGTGTTGGCCCCTGTCCGCTGGCCGGACCCACCAGGGCTGTGAACTTCCGGACAGAGAGCGTGTCTTCTGTTCGAGAGTCAAAGCTGTGGGGAGGTCACTTCTGTACTCAGTGTTCTTGACACATGTGTGCTTGGGTCGGGGACAGAGGGACAGTCAGGGGAACTCATCGGGGATTCTGAGGGACTCTGAGAAAATTGTTGACTCTCCATTAGTAGAGAGAGAGAGACAGAGAGAGAGAGAGAGCTTGCATAAAAATTCGGAAAGGGAAGCCCTTGCATCCATGCCCTCAGGACGAGGCCACCCCAGGAGGACACCGCGCAGTCAACAGAACGCACGGTGCGAGATTCCAGGCCGCAGTGTCCTCCGGCAGGAGCCTTCGCTAAACGGATCAGCAAAATATCAAGCGCGGCTCTGGCTTTATCGCTGCTTTGGAGGGCTGACCTCTTTGTTTGGTGGAGAAATCCTCCCGCTCCCCACGGGACAGGCTGGAGCCCACGCCGTGCGGGCAGCGGGCAGGTCCCCAGGCGCGGCTGTCTAAATTCCAGCCACTAAGCCCCGGGCAGGTGTGTGCCGTGTGCACACGCCGGAAGCAGACTTAACGGTCCACAGTGTAAATGGTCAGCAAAGGGAGAGTTCACGGCTCAGATCCGCGGGGGCCAACTTGAAAGGACGCAGAGGCTCAATTTCCATAACGCACACCCAGAAAGATGCTGATCCACATGGGGACGGAGTCCAGAGAGCAAGGAGCGACCAGGAGATGGATCCGCACAAGCAAGTCCCTCCACGTTCAGGGCCTTTGTTCTCGTGACGACGCCCACAGCTCCCTGTCAATAACCCTCACGTTCAAAGGCTAATTCCTCACTACTGAAGTGTGGAGGGTACTTAGTGCCATGCTTGTAATGAACAGAATGTGCTGGAATGTGGATCCTCCTGCAGCTGGCTGGGCGCTGAGGACTGGAGACGGGTCAATGATCTGGACACTCATCATTCATGAGACAGGGGCTCAGCAAACATTACCGAGCACCGGCTGTGCTCCAGGGTCACCAAAACACGTAGGCAAGGTCCCCGCAAGACGGGCACTGGGGCCCGGGGCAGCTGCTTCCGCCGGGTTAGCGACTCCGGGCCCTGGCACAGGCTCCTCCCATTTCCGGGAGCTAGGCAGGAGGACAGCCCAGCTCACAAAGGGGACCTGCGCCCCCGCAGCTGTGGGAGGACGCCACGTGAGGACAGTCACCAGGTAACAAGTCCCCGGTCACTGCTCGGGGGGAGGCCGGTCCCGTGCACTGGAGAAGCCCACCCCTGATGCTCCAGTTGGAAACGACACCCCATCTGGTGGGCGAAGACCCCCCCCAGCACGTGGGGCAGAACAGCCCCAAGGGTGAACTTTCCAGCACCCACAGACAGGCGAGCAGAGCCCAGGGGACCACCTGGCAGGGAAGACTGGATGGCATTCTTTTTTTTTTTTATGTTTTTTTTCAATTTATTTTTGATACAGGAGAGATAGAGCATGAGAGGGGGAGGGGCAGAGAGAGAAGGAGACACAGAATCTGAGCTAGCGGTCAGCACAGAGCCTGATGCGGGGCTCGAACCCACAAATGTGAGATCTGACCTGAGCTGAAGTCAGAGGCTTAACTGACTGAGCCACCCAGGCGCCCCTGGATGACATTCTTATACGGAAGGGGGAGCAACTGTGCCCTTCACAGGACACGGCCTGGGTCCTCGGCCGCTGACCTTGAGGATGGGGCACTGGGAAAGGTCATGGCAACTGGTGACCTGGAGTTCTTTTGAGCCCCAGCATTCTGCTGAGATCACGTGGCCTGTGAGTCCACACGTGGCTGGGGGCCTGCAGGGGGCTCCGTGCAGAGCCCAGGACCACACGGAAGGGTGAACACAGGGTGCGTGCGTGGGGTTGTCTGGGGAGGCCTGGGCTCCGTCTAGGCCACAGGGCGTTGGGATGAGACTCGGCCATGGGTCCCCTGCACGCCTCCGCGGCCCCCACCTCGCCCACCTCGGCATTGATCTGGGGGTTTTCTCAGGACCCCCCCATCGGTCCGTGCAGCCCCTGCGGACCAAGTGCTGAAGCCCCAGACCTGGACGGCGCGCTCCAGCCCCTCCCGCAGCCTCCAACCCCATCGAACGCTGAGCCCACGGCTCCCGCTCCCGGACGTCTGGGAGACGTGCCTCTTCTCACCCGCCCCCCACGGCCACTTCCTGGGCCCCGACGGCCAGCACATCCTCCCCAACAGCACCCGCCGGCCCCCAGCTTCGGTCCAGCTCCCGCGAGGCACCAGGCGGTTCCATCATGGGTCTGGTCACATCCCTGCACTGCAGGGACTCCACTGGGCCCCTGCCTGGGGACCCGAGGACTCTGCCTGTGGGGGGAGGGGCCAGTGAGGCAGGACAGCGAGGGTACAGGGAGCTGGGGAAGCCCTGGTCCAGCCTGTCCCGGAGGGAGATGCTGGGCCCTGGCGTTGGCGGCTGGCAAGCCAGTCGGGCATTCTGCTTTCCCCAGCCTCACCCCACACACCGTGTCTCTCCCTCCCCCGACTCCTCCAGGTCTCCGGGCCAGTCACCTTCAAGGCCACGTGCTCCGGCCTGCCCCCCTGAGGTTGCCTCGTCAGACCAACGTCACCTGTACCTACAGCACCTGCCCTTCTCCATCGCACCTCGCCCATGACCATCTTTACATGGTTTTCTCAAAACTCACGCCTCTTCTACCCTCTGGACTGTAAACATCACAGGTAGGAGCTCGGTCTAATTTGCAACCGGATCCCTGGTCCCCGACTGGACTGGAGAAGGGCCCGGAACGTCACGGAGGGGCCGGGTGAGCTCTGGACCCCTGAGGTACCCACACCTGCGGGAGGCCAGAGGCCCGGCCACCGGGGGGCCAGGGGGGCTCCGTCACGAGGCCGCTTCTCTATCTCTCTCCCAGCAGGCGGCAGACCTGGAGGAGGAGGCTGTGTGTCCAGGGCTGGGGGGCAGCCCTCTGGGCTCTGAGGACAGAGTGGAACAGCAGAGTCATTAACCGAATGGTGTGACCTGGGAGCCATGTGCATAAGAGAACCTGGGCGCACATAGAGTCGCCCTGCGCTGGAGTGGGGCGCAGCCTGCAGCCCTGGTCACGGCCGGCGTCCAGAGGGGGCGCCCGGGACCCCAGGCGGGAGGCACTGACAGTCCTTCCCTAACCTGTGCTCTGTTCAGGCCCAGGGCCAGTCCAAAGGCCCACAGACCTTTTACATTCTCACTTAAACTCCAGTTTGGGAAAACGGCTCCTTTTGTTTGACTTTTCAAAGGGAAAAGGACACAGCTTAAGATACAGCCTCCCCTGGGGTCAGCGACAGCCGTCCGTGATTACTGAGCACTTACTATGAGCCGGAGTTACTTTCGGATCCCTGCGGCGGCACAGGCATTGCTGTTTCCCCGAGGAGGAAGGGGGGTGTTGACGCTTTCAGGGCACATGCATGGCTGGTAGGCGGCAGGAACTCCCACAGACCCTGAACACGTGTGGTCCGTGGCTGCCCCGTGTACCTGCTGTGCTGCCCACGGGGACCATGCAGTGCAGTGAGGGACACAAGGGAAGCAGCACCGCTGACGTGTCCCGCCAGATGACATCTGTCCTGGGGAACGGAGCAGGTCTGTCCCCATCCTGGGCAGTACAGGATGGCTACCAGCATCCCTGCTCTCTACCCACCAGATGCCAGGACCACCCACTCTGGTCATGACAATGCGAAGTGTCTGCAGACATTGTCACACAGTCCCTGGGGCAGGGACAGAGTCACACCAGCTGACAGCCCCTGACACAGAGGACATGTGAGTTTTGCGAAATAGTGACAAACTTCTAGAGTGTTCTGCAGAGGAAGGGACTCTGTCCCCTAGCGAGAACCTACAGCAGCTCACACTGTGAGAACCCCAAAGCCTGAGCTCTCCATGCCGTCCTGGAAACAGACACCAGGGAACAGGACTTGGGGTAAAGAGAGTTTGTGAAAAAGCAGATTCGTTTTCTCTACCAGCAACCAAACTCCCAGGGAAGACTCCATCCCCGAAATAATTCAAGGAAACATGGCGCCCAGCGCCCTCCGTCTGTTCCTTGGGCTTCTTCCCCTAATATGACTCCCATATTTAAGAGTTCATGTGTATTTATCAATCCTGGGATGATGTGTGCGCGCAGGTGCCTGTGGGCTTAAAGTCCGTCTCTTCTGTCAAGTGGAAAATCCATTGGGAAGAGCCCTGTATCCCACCCTTGGCCCAGGGTCAAGCCTGGTGCCTCTCGCTGATTAGCTCCTCAGTAATACTGTTGAGTAGATCTCTGTGCACCGATTCTTCCAAATTCTTCCCCAAATCATCAGGGTACATTTCTAAGTATCCAAGTGTATACACTCACAAGCAGGATACGGTGAATACCTGTGGAGAAGGAGGGCAAGAACCTCACAAATGTAAAGCCTGCGTATATTTAGCTCCCGCCTAACTGCCATGCCATTGATTTTTGTCACCCTTCACATCTTCTGTTTTAGAAATAATAGTCATCAGCTCCCGTAATCAAAAGTCTCCCTGTAAACTTACGGATCTGGGGGGTCCTGGTTGTTTTCAAAATAACACCTGCAAAACAATCATTAGAACCTTGATTAATTCTGTGCGGCACACAGGAAAAAATGAAACGCATCTTTTAAGAAAGCTGCAGGGTTTTTGATGTGAGTAATTTTCAGAGAGCGTTGTAAGAAGGGGATATACCGCTGAACAGGGGACAGCACAAATACAGGAGGAGGTTGGGTAGGGCCTGTGTGTGTGGGCGTGTACATGTACGTGTTCACACAAAAGCAGACTGTTCAATGATTGCAGAGAAGAATCAGCAAACTCTTGGCATCTTGCAGGAGATGATCAGGTTGACACCGGTTTAAAAACTCCCCAAATTCGTCAATATGGCAGAGGAAAGCCAAGAAAGCCAGAGGTTATGTTTAGATATGACAGAGCAGGTGACTTTATTTTGTTCCTTCCAGCTCTGTAAGAAGTCCCTCAAAGCTGGGACTTAAGTCATAAGGAGACTCCACGTATGAAAGAAGTGAAGAGTCCTGAGTGACAGCTCCGTCGGGGAAACAAGACCATCACTGGGTGGCCGCTGGCCTCCCGGAGAGCCCCCTGCCTGAGGGAGAGCCACAGAGGACCGGGAAGACCCCCTTCCCCCAGCAGGCTGCCCGGAGAGGGGGGCGGTCAGTGACTCCCCGAATGCGTGTGGAGAGCACTCCTGGGGAGGTGGGAGCACGTCACTCTACGTGCTCCCATTGGTCTCACACACACGCGCGCGCACACACACACACACACATACACATGCACGCCCTAACCTGGGGTCTATTTTGGCCACTGCACTATGACCAGCTGGGAGGGAAAACCAGACACCGGTTTCTCAGGGGCCGTCCCCCACAGAAGCCCTCCCAAACCACTTCACTGTGGGCCAGGGGCTTCGTCACAAGTAACAAAGCAGCAGCACGGACGGGCAGCTTCTGCACTCGGCTCGCTCCCACCCGAGGAGCCCGAGCCCCCTAGGATCCAAAGGGAATCCTGTTTGGAGCATCTGAGGGGCGGCGGGGCTGCACAGACTCATCTTAATTAAGCCAAGTTCAGGTTCAATCACAACACCACTTCTTTACCCATTTCACACACTTGAGAACAGACGCCTGCTTTTTCAAGCAGCAGAGGAGGGCGGCACAGAACAAGGGGCACAAGGCGGAGAACCCGCTCCGATCTCGGGTGCGGCTGTGAGATCCTGGCAACAGTCGGCAGGTGCAACCCAGCAAGAGCACCGTCCACCCTGAGCGGCGTCACGTGTGCACACACCGCTTGAACAAGAGGTGTGGCGCGCATCCCCACAGGGGGACTCGGACGCTTAGTCCCTCGTCAGGCAGATTCCCTGAGTCCAGGCCTCTTACCTGAGAATGACCGACGCCTTGTTCGTCTGTCCGGTGAGTTAATGCTGCACAACATGGATGTGGGGACTCAGGCCATCTCGCCGGTGTTCCAGAAACCTGCCACGGCTCTGCCTCTTTCCAGCTCGTTCCGGGGCTGACTCGGCATCCCCCGCAGCGTTCCCCGGCCCCTCACTCTGCCAGCCTCAGGGCGCTTCTGCTACCCAAGGACCCCCCCCACCCATACTTGCTCACGGCACCGAGCCCCTGCTCACCCTCCACGTCCAGCCAGGCCGACAAACGGTGTGAGACGTGGGATGTCTGCTCCCAAGCTACATGGATTTGAGTCCCTGATGCTCAAGGACGTCCCCCTCCTGCCCCGGCCCTTCCCCCTCCTCCCCCTCCTCCTCCCTCCCCCTCCTACCCCTGCCCTTCCCCCTCCTCCTTCTCCTCCCGCTCTTCCTTCTTCCTCTTTCTAAGAGTCCACATGTAAGTGATATTATGCAGTATCCACCTTTCTTTTTCTGACTTATTTCACTGATCACAACGCCTCCAGGTTCACCACGTGGTCACACATGGCAGATTTCCCTCCCTGTTACGGCTCCATGAGATTCCATTGTGCATCATGAGGCATCATATCTGTCGTAGATGAAGAAATATTATTATATCCAGGGATTCCCTACACACCTCAACAGACACAGGCGGTTCCCTAGGTTTCTCAACCACAGGTGGGCATCCGTGACGTCACAGAGACAGGGGTGGGCATCCGTGACGTCACAGAGACAGGGGTGGGCATCCGTGACGTCACAGAGACAGGTGTGGGCATCCGTGACGTCACAGAGACAGGGGTGGGCATCCGTGACGTCACAGAGACAGAGGTGGGCATCCGTGACGTCACAGAGACAGAGGTGGGCAACCGTGACGTCACAGAGACAGGGGTGGGCATCCGTGAGTCACAGAGACAGAGGTGGGCATCCGTGACGTCACAGAGACAGAGGTGGGCATCCGTGACGTCACAGAGACAGGGGTGGGCATCCGTGACGTCACAGAGACAGAGGTGGGCATCCGTGACGTCACAGAGACAGAGGTGTGTGTCTCTAGTGTCAGAGACAGAGGTGCGTGTAGTGTCACAGAGACAGAGGTGGGTGGGGGTGCAGGGCCCACGGCGGGGCGAGTGGGGAGGCTGGACAAAGGGCTCAGAGGAGTAAGTTCTGGGGTCGACCCCGGTTAACAGTAGCGTCTCCTAGACGTGACACTCGTTAAGAGAGTAGTAGACCGTAAGCGTCCCCGTAACCACTGTTCTGTGAGCGAGGGGATGGCGGTGTCGCTCACACAGTCGGTGGTGGCGCATATTTCTCAGGACTGCGCAGGTCACGGAAGTGAAGGGCCGCCCCCTTCCTGGAAGAAACAGCCGCAGAGGGAAAGGAAGTCGTCAGTCCCCTGCCCTTGTCCCGTGTCGCCTACCTCCCTTGTCGCTTCTCGGGTGTAAACCCGGGCGCGTGAAACTCTTCCCGGAGTGGGCACAGGTGCCCGCTGCAAACCGAGGGACCTCAACCAGAGACTCCAGGAGAGGAGGCAGCAGGGCAGCGCCCCCAGCGGTGGCACAGGGACCCATGGCTGCCGACCGAGCCCCTGCGCACAGACCCTGCACCTGTCCCTTCCTAGGCTGCAGGTGATCCTGGTCCAGAAGGGGGCGGGGACAGACATGGCCAACGGCAAGTACAAACAGCAGGACGGTCAGGCTGGGGCAGGAGGGGGTGTGTTTTGCCAAAGAAGGGAAACCGGAAGGACTTAATCACAGCCCTGAGATGCCAGCCAGCCAAGAGCCAGTCTCCAGGACTAAAAGGAAACAAGTGTGTGGGGCTTTGGCTCATTTTTTTAATTTTTAAAAACATTTTATTAATTATTTTTGAGGAAGAGAGAGAGAGAGAAGCAGAAAGAGAGAGGGAGACAGAATCCGAAGCAGGCTCCAGGCCCTGAGCTATCAGCACAGAGCCCGATGCGGGGCTCAAACCCACGAACCGTGAGATCGTGCCCTGAGCCGAAGTCGGACGCTTAACCGACTGAGCCACCCAGGTGCCCCAGGCTTTGGCTCATTTTTAAGCGCATGACATCAGAGTCCAGAATGCTACTAAACACAACTCCACAGTGAAAGTTCCAGAACAGAAGAAACTTCTGGAGCCAGGCCTGGTGAGGAGGGCGCTGGTGCAGATGAGAAGCCGTGGAGCCAGCCCCTCTTCCTGGGACTCGCGGGCACAGTTCACCTGTGCACAGGGCCAGCAGATACGAACACGCCCGCGTGCTGAGTCCTCGGCTCTGTGCAGTGGGGGGCACAGGATGAACGTGGCTCAGTGCCAGCTTCAAGATGCTCCACGTCCAACGCAGCAGACATGCCCTCAGGGTTCATGAATTCCTTGCATTAAACTACTCTTCCTTGCGGAGAAGGTTTAAATGCTTCCTCTGCGTGTGCGCAGCGTCCCTGTCCACAGGCTGTCGTCTGAAGAGCTAAGCTTTCTAGAAGAGCCCACCTCGGAGAGTCTGGTGGGTGGGTCTCGTTATTCCTATCGCATCTCCCCACCTCCCGCTCCACCAACGGAGCTGTGTCCCAGAAGCTGGTGCTTGGAGGCCGGCGACTTGGAGATGGCCTGCCCAACAGTGTGCAGTCAACCCCACGTTCAGAGGGACTGGAGAGCGGGCCTGGGCTGGGCTGTGGTAGGGGGCGATCTCGAGCTACTGTATTATTTTCTCATATATAATTTATCATCACGTTGGCTGACATAGTCAGTGTGCTCTTGGTTTTGGGGGTAGATTCCCCTGATTCATCGCTTACGTACAACACCCAGTGCTCATCCCAACAAGTGCCCTCCTCCGTGCCCATCGCCCATTTCCCCCTCCCCCACCCCCTTTCAAACCTCAGTGCCTCCTCACACCAGTCAGAGTGGCTACAATTAATAACTCAGGAAACTACAGATCCTGGTGAGGATGTGAGAAACGGGCCCCCTCCTGCACTGCTGGTGGGAACGCACACTGGGCAGCCACTCCGGAAAACAGTGTGGAGGTTCCTCAAAAAATTAAAAAATAGAACTCCCCTACCACCCAGCAACAGCACTGCTGGGGATCTACCCAAAGGACACAGGAGTGCAGATGCACAGGGGCACACGTACCCCAGTGTTCATAGCGGCACTGTCAACAGTAGCCAAATCATGGAAAGAGCCTAAATGTCCATCAACTGATGAGTGGATAAAGACGATGTGGTTTATATATACAATGGAATACTACTTGGCAATGGGGAAGAAAGAGCTACTTTAAAATAAAGCTGGTCTTCAGGGTGTGTGAGTGGTTCTCTGGAAGTGTGTGGATATGGCCTCCGGCCAGACTCCAGCCAGGAGGCAATGAATACCCTCCTGGGTTCCAGAAAGTTCATCAGGCTGCCACAAATGGCTACAGAAAATGAAGCGGTTCTAGATGCTCCCAGAGGTTCTTGGTGGGTACAACAAGAAATCAAATGAAGAAAGTATTTTTCTTCCACAGCTGTGTCATTAGTAGAAATATTTCCTAAATTTCATCTTTTAACTTAAATAGTTATTTCATGGCCATCAAAGGCTTCTCAAGCACTTTTTAGAGACGATTTTTGTCTCAGAACAGAATTTCATGCCCCATTATCTTGCAATGATTGTAACTTTTACATGATCATTATTCACTTTTTTTTTTAATAGGGGCATTGGGGCCCAGGCAGCATTGTGAAAACACTGAGTTGTCTTCCTTACTGATGGGTTTGGAGTTGAGCGCTTCTGAGTAGACCTATGCTGTTTCCAAAGCTGGCAATGAGAATATTGTTAAACAAAGGTATAAATTAAAAATTCAGAATATATTTTACGTAATTAGTATTTTAAACTTGTGTGATTTAAGCACCATTTTAAAGATGGCTTTGCCATACTGTAATTCCCACCATGAATCTCGCCTGTAACATATACATTAAAGCACTCCGAGATTGCTCCAGCATGTGAATTACTAAGTGCCGATGAATAATTTTGAATAATGTGACTGCTTTCACCATTGAGTGGAAAATTAAGATTGTGGTATTGCTCTATTTAGAAATGATTGGTTTGCAAGAGTGAAACCCACAGCTGTCTGGCCGCCTGAATGATGGCGCCTCCAGAGCGGGGCAGAAACGAGGACCCGCTTGCAGGGTTTATGGCGCTAAAACGGTCCTGCTGCAAAGAAATGTTTGCTTCCGGGTGTCGCCAGACGACCAGGGTCTTGGCCGTCGCCAGGGGAAGACGGGAGAGCCTCGTGGTGTGTGAGGCTGTGGGGGGGCCCGTCCGGGGGTGCCGGGCCGCATGGACTCCGTGATGACTCAGGCTGGGTTGTGACGACAGGATGTCTTGACTGTGCCCCAAGGCTGCAGTTTGGTGCAACAGGGTGCTTTCCCGGGACAGAGGGCTTTCCCAGGACCTCAGACTTTCAGTGCTAAGACCAGAGGAGACTCTGGGCCCAGCAGGGACTTCTGGTCACCCTAGATGACAATGGGGATGGTGACAAAGACAAAAGCACAATGATGGTTCTACTACTACTAGTGACAGACAGCTCTGGCTACGGGCCGGCCCTGTTCTAAACATTCTGGAATGTTTCCTCTTCCACCCTCACAACGACCTCACGCAACGGGTATGATCCTTGGTCAGTTTACCAACGAGAACAGTGCGGTTCAGGTAAGTTAAGTAGCTGCTCTGACATCACACACTTAGTAAATAAAGGGGGTTTGGTGCAAGCCCTGGCAGTTCGGGTCTAATGTTGAGGCTCTTGACCACTTTGCTAATATTTTATCTCTTTAATATTTTTAATGTTTGTTTATTTTTGAGAGAGAGAGAGAGAGAGAGAGAGCGAGTCAGCACAGAGTCTGACATGAAGCTCGAACTCACAAGCAGTGAGATCGTGACCTGAACTGAACTCAACCGACCGAGCCCCCCAGACGCCCCCCCCCTTGCTAATGTTAAACCAGCAAGAACAGCCACCCGTTCCCGACTGTTTAATATGAATCAGGTTCCTTGCTGGGTATTTGATACACTTTGCATGCGCGATGCTCACAGATGTGCAAGGTGCGAATTTCGCCCCAGCACTGCGACGGAGGAGGCGGAGCTTTGCGGGGAGAAAGCTGTGCCCAAGGTCACACGGCCGGTGAGCGAGGCCAGGGCTGGCACCCCTTCTGCAGACTCTAACCGCGAGGTGATCTCGTGCGCAGGGGCCCCGCCTGGCCAAGGGCACTGCCAGCAATCACTCCACACTGCCGCACACTCACCGGTCAGCGGCACACAAGCTGGTGTCGCCTGAAAACGTTCTCGAAAGAGCAGCAGAGATCGTTAATTTGGGGGCGTATGAATTTTCTGATATCCTGAAACTTGCCTACCCACCCTTTGGCTGCTCCGTGTGACAGAAAGTACTTCCGGAACATTCTGCCACACAGCAAGCAGAGGCTGCCTCAAGAAAACACGGTGTGTGATTGTGCGAGTTGTTAATTGAACGAGTGCCTTTTTATGGGTCACTTTTCTTACTTGAAAAAAAAATGACTGAGAGACAAATTGTGGTTTACGGACTTAGACCACAGACGTGGGTCTATGGAACCCGCATCGGAATGAGAATCTGGAAAACCCTGGGGCGCCTGGGAGGCTCAGTCAGTTAAGCGACCACCTTCGGCACAGGTCATGATCTCACAGTTCGTGAGTTCGAGCCCCGCGTCAGCACAGAGCCTGGAACCTGCTTCAGATTGTGTGTCTCCCTCTCTCTGCCCCTCCCCCGTTCACACTGTTTCTTTCTCTCTCTCAAAAATAAATAAACATTAAAAATTTTTTTAAAAATAAGAATTTGGAAAACTACTTTTCTCCATGAGCTTTACAGCTTCCCAAAACTTAATGATTTTTCTGAATAGGTCGGTGGTGATATTAATGAATATGAGTTTTGATATTGCATAACCGTCCATGTCAGTATTTGGAAGATCTGCCCACAAGGCACCTGCACTGACGCACGGAGTCCAGCAGACGTCAGCACCTTTAAGCGCCCAGGGCACCCACGGATCCATTACAACACCCGGGCTCGTCAGTGCCAGCTGGGGAATTACAAAACCATCCAGATACGTAAATGAACACTGGAAGATGTGTGCAGCCTTAGCAAACACCTTGACTTCATGGATCTTACAGAACACCACACCCCACAACTGCAGAAGGCAGGTTCTTTACAAGGGCATGCAGTGAGCGCCACGAGATGGACCCCACACTGGGCTGCGAACTAAGTATCAGCTAACTTAAACGTACTGAGACAGTACTGAGTATGTCCACTGACTACAAGGGCATTAAATTAAAAATCAATAGCAAGATACCTAGAAAACACAAGTACACATTTGGAAATTAAACAACACACCTCTAATTAATCCATGGGTCAAGGAAAACATTAGGAAATATTTCGAATCAAATGGAAACAAACATACAACCTATCAGATAAGGTGGTGCTTGAGGGAAATGGATAGCCTTGAATGTTGATGTTGGAAAAGAAGACAGTCTAAACTGGTGACCTAATCTTTCACCTGTGGAATTGCAGACAACAGAGTGGCGAGTAGGTACAGGAATTATAAGGATAATGATAAAAACCCAGGACACAGGACATAGAGGAGCAATAGAGACATTTCGTCCTGCCCGAACCTGGTTCTTTGAAAAGATGAACAAAACTGGCCTGGTCAGTAAGATCCACAGGGAAAGAGAGACACAAGCTCCCGCCAGAGAGATAAAGGGAGCGCCATCCTTACCTGTATTCTACACGGTGTCCACGGAAAATGCAGAATACTAGAAGTAACGTCGCATGAATGAAATTTGAAAACTTAGACAAATTGGACAAAGTCCCTGAAAATGCAAATTTAGCACAATTGAGACAAGATGCAACCAAAACTCTGGATAGACCTCTGTCTTTTAAAGGAACTGAATTTGTTAGCAAAACCATGTGTAAAAAGAATACCTTAGGACCAGATGGTTTCACTGGTGAATTCTATCAAATATTTAAAGCAGAGGGGAGCCTGGGGGCCTCAGTTGGTTAAGAATCCAATTTCAGCTCAGGTCATGATCTCAAGGTTCCTGAGTTCGAGCCCTGCACTGGGCTCTGTGCTGACCGCTCAGAGCCTGGAGCCTGCTTCAGATTCTGTGTCTCCCTCTCTCTCTGCTTCACTCCCTGCTCACGCTCTGTCTCTCTCTCTCTCCTTCAAAAATAAGTGAACATTAAAGAATAAATAGCACAATTTGTACATAGTTTTTACAGAAAATAGAGAAACAGAACAATTTCCAAGTAATGTTATGAGAATAGCATAGTCCTGATATCAAAGCTTGATGAAGATAATATAAAAGCAGAAATTCACAGACCAATGTCCCTCATGGACACAGGCGTAAGGCTCCGTGACCAACGTGAGCACACTGAATGCAGAAATATACAAACGGGAAGCACATCGCAACCACGTGTGGTTTATTCCCAGACTGCAAATACATCTTCACATTCCTAAGTCAACATCATTTACCTATCAGTACGATAAGGAAGAAAACATTGGACAAAATTCAACACTCGTTTATGATTTAGAACTGTCAGAACCTGTCAGAAACAGAAAGGAGCCTCCTCGATCTACTAAAGAAGATCTCAGAAACCCTACGGCTAATGTCACACCCACAAGCTATGAAACGCTAGTGCACCTAAGATTGGGGGCCAAGCAGTGTGCCCACTTCCACCACCCCTGTTCTATAGGAAACTGTGGTATCTGGCCGGCGAGTGGTAGAAGAAAGACAGCTTCACAGAAAATTCTATGGAATCTACAAAAAAACAGAGACCTAATAAGACAATTTAGCAGGATCCCAGGATGCAAGCTCAATACAAAAAAAAAAAAAAATCAAGTGTACCTAACAGCAAACAAGTAGAATATTAAGTTTAAAATTTTAAATAATAAGCTTACAATATTCCTTTTACAAGAGAAAAATAATTAGAAATAAATTTAGTGAAATACATATGATGTATAGCTATCGAATTTGGCTGACAGAAATCAGATAAGTCCTAAATAAATGAAAATACATAGCATGCACATGTACATTGGAAGACTTGATAATGTTAAGATATCAATTCTTTCCAAATTGATCTATACGTTCAACAAAACCTCAAGCATACCTTAGAAGAATTTTTTGAGAACCTGACCAGCTTATTTTAAAATGTCTGTGCAGATGCGAAGAATTTAGAATCTCCAAGGCAATCTCAGAAAATAAGAATAAAATTGGAAGTCACCTACATTAAGAATTCAAGACTTACTATAACCAAAACCACAAGAAATAGCAGGTGCTGGTGAAGATGTGGAGCAAAGGGAACCCGGGTGCAGTGCCGGTGGGAAAGCGAACCGGTCCAGCCGCTGTGGCAAACGGCACGAAGGTTCCCTGAACAGTTAAAAATAGAACTACCGTGGGGTGCCTGGGGGGCTCCGTCGGTTGAGCGTCTGACTTCGGCTCAGGTCATGATCTCACGGTTCGTGGGTTCAAACCCCATGTTCGGCTCTCTGCTGACAGCTCAGAGCCTGGCACCTGCTTCAGATTCTGTGTTTCCTTCTCTTTCTGCCCCTCCCTGGCTCACGTTCTGTTTGTTTTTCTCTTTCTCTCTCTTTCTCAAGAATAAGTAAACATTAAAAAAATTAAAAATAAAATAGAACTACCATATGATCCAGTAATTCTACTGCTAGATATTTACCCAAAGAAAACAAAAACACTGATTCAAAAAGATAGATGTTTATTGCAGCATTATTTATAATAGCCAAGATATGGAAGCCGCCCAAGTGTCCACCGATAAATAAATGGATACAGAAGATACGGTGCGTGTACATATATGTGCTCGTGTGTATGTGCATATGCATGCATGTACACACACAAACACACACACACACAGAATGGCATGTTACTCGGCCATACAAAAAATGAAATCTTGTCATTTGCGGCAACATGGATGGAGCCAAAGAATATTATGCTAAGTAAAGTTTAGTCAGTGAGAGAAAGACAAATACCATATGATTTCACTCACGTGGAATTTAAGAAGCAAATGAACAAAGAAAAAAAAGGGACCAAAAACAAGGCTCTTAACTTCAGAGGATAAACCGATGGTCACCAGAGGGGAGAAGGGTGGGGGGTGGGCGAGGCAGGTGACGGGGTGGAGAGAACACTAATGACGAGAACAGAGATGTGAATCACTCTACGGTCCACCTGGACGTCCAGTGAGAAGGGACCAGTCCCCCTCAAAATGACTCCCGCTGAGAAGAATGGCAGCGCTCAGTGTCAATGGGCGTGTGGAAGAACGGGGGTTGCGCACGTCATTGGTCAGTGTTTCGTGTGTATATATATATATATATATATATATATATATATATCCAAGTATGTATCCAAATATGTATCCAAATATATCTAAATATATGTAAAAAAATCTCCAAATATATTTCCAAATATATATCCAAATTATATCCAAAATATATCAAATATGTATCCAAATCCAAATATGTATCCAAATATATCCAAATATATGTAAAAAACATCTCCAAATATGTATCCAAAATATACCCAAATGTATCTCCAAATATATCCAAATATATCTCCAAATATGTATCCAAATTATATCCAAAATATATCAAATATGTATCCAAATCCAAATATGTATCCAAATATATCTCCAAATATATCCAAATATGTATCCAAAATATATCCAAATATGTATCCAAAATATATCCAAATATGTATCCAAATTATATCCAGATATGTATCCAAAATATAGCCAAATATATATCCAAATCCAAATATATATCCAAAAAATATATATCCAAATATATCCAAAGTGGGCTCTGCACTGAATAGCACAGAGCTTGACGCAGGGCTTGAACTCATGAACTGCTTGATCATGACTTGAGCTGAAGTCAGATGCCTACCCGACTGAGCCCAATTGTCAGTCAGCTTTCTAATGAAGCTACATACAGTTGTACGCCGTGATCTGGCAAGTCCACAGCCTATGTATTTTCCCAAGAAAACCTAAAAACACATGTCCACAAAAGACTTACACACACCAAAGTTTTATTCACAGGAGCCAAAAACTAAAAATAATCTTGACGTCAGAAAACGGGAGAATGGATGAACAGTCTGCGTGTCCACACCATGACTGGGGCTTTGTGATTTAATCAACATATGGTACATATCCTGAATGAATCCTGAAAATCATAATGCCAAGTGAAACAAGTCTACCAAAAATGCACACAGCACGGTACCATTTATCCGAAGTCCTGGAGCAGGCAAAAACAATTCAGGGTGGAAAACAGCCAGCAAGTGCCTGCTTCCGGGGTCTGGGGGCGGGGGGGGGGGGGCAGGAGATGACGGGAAATGGGAAGAAGGAAATGTTCTATGGTGATGGGCATGTTCGGTCCCTCAACAGGAGTTTGGTACACACACGTGTTTGTCAGAGCACATGGGATGGTCCACTTAAAATGTGTGCATTGAATTTTAGGCAAATTTTACCTCAAAAGGAAAAAATCTAAATAAATGCTAAACTCTAGTTTATGAGACATATGTTAAAGAATTCAGGGACATGTGTCCTAACTTCCACTAGTGGCTTTGAAATACATAAAGAGCATATGATGCTTTGATGCTTGAAGAGAGGGGATAGAGAGACGGATGAAGATGTGATAAAACAAGAACAGTAAAACCTCCAGGAGGAACCTCGTGGTGCGTGCAGGCCGTCACTGTCAAGTTCTTCTGGCTCTTCTGTATGTTTCAAGTTTGCAGAATGGACGTTGGAGGGAGATGCAGTAGTGACTGAGTGCACACTGGGCTCAGGCACTTGTGCCTGCTCTGCCGGACGCGGCTGGCTCCGTGCCCGTCTTCCCCCCTCACAGAGGTGCGCCACCACGGCAGGTGGGGGGGACACAGATGCCAGGGCACGAGGACACGGGCTCTGGAATCTCATCTCCAGGGCTGGGGACTCAGGTCCCTCTCTGATGAGCTCTTTGACCCCAAGCAGGTGATGTGCACCCTCCGTGCCAGAGTTTCACCGTCTGCAAAATGTGGGTGACACAGTGAGTCCCTCCTCAGGCTGTCACGAAAAGCACACCAAACCAATGCATTCAAGTGACTAAGGACAGTGAGTAGTGCCATCGTCACTGTTGCTGTCTCTCTGTGACTCTCATTTCCTCCCCATTCTCCTCCAACACAAGGGCACACAGGCACTCCCCAGCTCCTTCGGCCAACGCGCACCTGCACCCACCCAGTGACCACAGCGGCAGGCAGCACAGACGTGTTCCAGTCGCTCTGGGACTCAAGGCCACCATCCTGCAAGGGCCTGGGGGCTGCTGCCCCCCCCGTCCCCATCATGGCCCCCCTCCCAGCTCACCCCAAGAGACAGAAGCAGCCAGAGCGAGATGCAGGTCCTCCCAGCACAGCGCTCGCCCGGTGCCCATGTCCCCAGGTCTCCTCCGCCCGCTCACTCCTGCAGCACACACCCAAGCACCCTGTGGAGGCTGGGGACTCTGCGCGGACACCTCAGGGGGGTCACAATCACAGCAGGCAGGCGGGGCTCCAGGTGGTCTCCTCACGACTCGAAGGCACCCCTCAGCTGTGCTCATCTTGTCTCTCGTTACCAACTTTCTGTTCTCTACGGAATCCCTTCCGGCCGCAGATGTGCCAAAATGCCTCCCACCCTGAGCAAACCATCACGCGAGCCCCCCTCCCCCACACCCAGTACCTCACTCTCTTCTCCCCTTTATGGAAAAGGCCTCAGAGCCTGTGACCATACTGGATGCCATCACCTCCGTGCCTCCCGTTTTCCCTAAAACCTTCCACAGAGGGCGTTCCCACCCTCGACTCCCGTCACCTCCTCCCGCAGTGCCCACATGGCCAAATCTCAGGGTCAGACTAACTGTCCCCAAGGCGGCACTCCGACGCACTCTTTTCTCCACCCCCAGGGCCCACGCTCACCTGGGACACCTCTGACCCTGATCATCACTGTCTCATCCTCGTCCTGCACCTCTGCTCATTCCCGAGTGAGCTCGCTCAGGCTCCCGGCTGCCAGCCCTGGCCACGGGCCCCGTCTCCGTCCTGCAGCTCTACCGCAGCCCACACAATGGACACGCCCAGACACACATCGGGGTACACTCGGCTGTCCCATTTCTATTAATCCAGCCAATTATACAAGACAGATGGATTTAGTACGAGCCGTGTGCCCCACATTCTTCTGCACGCTAGCAAAATGTATCAGAGAATGAGACAAACACAACTCCCCCCTGATACTCCAGCAGGAGATTCTGTTCTGCTATCAGAGACAAGGAACAGCACAAATGACTACATTATACGATACATTAGCGAGTAACAAGTGGTCCTGAAAGTGTCCCTCGGTCGTGGGGCAGGGACCTGCTGGGAGGGCAGGAGGATGCAGTTCTATGGAGAACGGTTCAAGGAGTCCTCAGCAGAAGATTACTCTTTATTTTATTCTTATTTCGCTTTTTTTTAATTAGCTTTTATTTATTTTTGAGAGGGAGGGAACGACAGAGTGCGAGTCGGGGATGGGCAGGAGCACAGAATCGGAAGCAGGTGCCAAGCTCCATGCTGTCAGCCCAGAGCCCGATACCAGCCTCGAACTCATGACCTGCGAGACCATGACCTGAGCTGAAGTTGAAAGCTTCACCCACTGAGCCACCCGGGTGCCCCAGGATGTTACATTTTAGAAGAGACCAGGGAGCTGGCAGGGAGCTGACTGGGGAGGAGTGTCGGGGGCAGCTGGAGGCTGCAGGGCAGGGAGGGTACGGTGCCGAGGTCCTGGGGGGCTGGGTCAGGACTTGGAGAGGACTGTAGGGACCCTGGCTTCTGTCGGGGTGACTGGAGAGTCCACAGATGGCTCTGGGCTGAGGTGCGATATGGCCCCCCCTCGCTGCTATACAGGCTGGCTGATGGGACCTGAGAGTGGGCACAGGGGGCAGAGGGAGGACGGATGGCTGCCACAGCCCAGGAAGGAGTGATGTCGGCAGCCCAGCTGGCGGGATGGTGCTGTGTGGGGAGAACGGGGTTGTGGTCCAGCCAGATGTGCTCAGGAATCAGCCGTGGGAGCCTCGGGGACACGTTCAGCTCAGCATCCCGGTCGGCATCCCCTGCCGCCCCGATCCGCCCACATTACCTCCATTCACGTACTCAATCCAAACAACCACCTTTATCCATTAATCTAGATTAATTCCACAAAAATATTCTGCCCCCCCAAAAAACAAAATTGCAATATAGCAGAGGACTTCATTTGTATAAAAGAAAACATTGATTTTGGGGGGGATGTGTGCCTATGTGATGAATTATAAGAAGAGCAAAGAAATAAGGATAACAGGGCAGGAGAAAAGGCACAGTTGATGGTGCTCATGGGCTTTGAAGGCACCGGTCTCACTGTGTTACCTGAGGAGAGAATCCACTCGCTGTCATTCTGCAAGGAACGCACCCACTATATGCACTCTTCTGCACATATGAAATATTCATGGTCGGATAAGGAAAAAGGGGCATTTAGAATAGGAAACATTCATCTAAATCAGGCTTCTCAAAGGTGCATATATACACATATGGAGACGGGCTGTAAGTACCATAGAGATGCATTGTATGGACGATACTGTGGTGAAGGCATACATATTTCTATAAGGATACATATGAAATAAAATAGCTAAATAGCTAAAAGCTAAAAATACTACTTCTGGAAAACAAGCATACACTGATCCTCAGCCTTCCGGCTAGGGTCAAGTGCAGAAAACGGGCAGAGTATGGAAGGGGGAGCACTAATTTGCACTTTGATGTCCTCCATCTTTTAGATCCTACTTAGAATGGTGGAAACCACACCTGTGTGTGTACCTCTATATTCTACATTCTATTTTCGACTTTGTAGAAATCATATATTATGTATATTACCTTTATAATTTTATTAAATAGTGGTCAAAAATATGCTACACTAAGCAACCTTAAGATTCTGCATCAATAATCACAATGAAAGTAAAGGTATTTGAAATTCCTTGGCCCAAAACCCTGCCAAAACCAAGAATCTGGAGTGCAGCCTGGGGAGCCGTCCCCTCCCAGCACCTCCCCTCGCGTGGGAGGGACAGCCTGTGGTCACCGCGCCCCAGAAGTCTCCTGGAAGCCGGGCTCGGGCAGCTGTCCGTGGTGCTGGCCCGCTGGCCCCTTCCCAGACGGCAGATCAGGGCTGTCAGGGTCTCTTTATGTCCAATGTGCTGTAAAGGCCAGCACTGGGACGGAACTTGGCGTTCGGGTCGCATTTGGCACAACAAACAAGACCTTGGGCCAGAAGCAATTGACTCCACTAATTTGTTGCAAAGAGGAGTGGGGACACATGAAAATGGCCGTGTCAGATCACGAGTGTCATGAATACAAATGAAAAATAAATTCCCAGTGTCTGCGGGTCATGAGGCCGGCCGTGCTTGGCACCTAGGAAGCGGAACTGAATCTAAAATCATCGTCAGACCTGCTAATTGCTCACTCACTGCCAACCGTTTGAAAAAACAAACATTAATACGGCTCTGGCTTTCGACAAGTCCCTGCTTGTACCCCCAGACGGGGAAGTGCACAGAGACGAGGGCGCCGGGGGACAGACGGGAGGAAGGCATCAGAGAGCGAACCGTTTCTGGGCTTCATGTCTCCACCTCTCAGCGAGGGCTGCTGGACTTTCACAGGGACTCCCAAGTTCTCCACTAGAAAATCTGTTTGGGGCGGGCGCCCGGGTGGCTCAGTCAGTTGGCCATCCCCCTCTTGACTTCGGCTCAGGTCAGGGACTCAGCGTCCGTGGGTTCAAGCCCCTCGCAGGGCTCTTTGCTGACAGTGTGGAACCTGCTCGGGATTCTCTCTCTCTCCACCCCTCCCCAGCCCGTTCACATGCTCTCTCTCTCAAAATAAATATGATCCTGGTTTATTATTTTTATTTATTTATTTATTTTTTAAATATTTTATTGTCAAATTGTGTTCCATACAACGCCCAGTGCTCTTCCCCTCAAGTGCCCTCCACCATCACCACCACCTCTCTTCCCCCCTCCCCCTTCCCCCCAACCCTCAGTTCATTCTCAGCATTCAATAGTCTCTCAAGTTCTGCATCCCTCTCTCTCCCCAACTCTGTCTCCCTCCTCCGCTCCCCCTGGTTCTCCATAGCAGCACTGTCAACAATAGCCAAAACATGGAAGGAGCCTAAATGTCCATCACCTGACGAATGGATCAGGAAGATGTGGTATATATTCACGATGGAGTACTACATGGCAATGAGAGGGAATGACATATGGCCCTTGGTAGGAAAGTGGATGGACCTTGAGGGTGTCATGCTGAGCGAAGTAAGCCAGGCAGAGAAGGACAGAAACCATAGGTTTGCCCTCATAGGTCTAGCAGGAAGACAGGAGAGACCTAATCAAAATAAATAAACGTTAAAAAAAAAAAGAAAACATTTACTTAACACCTGCTGGCCTGTCCAAACGAGTGAATAATAATACTTTTAAGCACGCTGAATTTTTTAAAGCTCATTTTCCAGATCATTGGCTGCTCTGAGGGCCCTCATAGGGCGTATTGACTGGATCATTAACTGAACAGCAGCCTGAAAAAGTCACTGCCTCAAAGGACTCGTGGAAGGACTTCCCATCCCATCAGAGCTCAACATAGACCAGAAGGCACCGCGAGGCGTTCACACGCGGCGTGTCGGGTCTTAGCCAGCCCGCGGGCGGGGCTCTCGGGCCGACTTCCAGATGGAGGAGTCCGGGGTCGGCCAGGGTCCCGCACTCCCTCAGCTAGTGCGCACACAGCCGAGACTCAAACTCAGGTCAGCCTGTCCCCGTCCCAGAAGCCCACACGGCCTCTCAAGAACAGTCTTCAAACATCTGTTTTCTCTTTCTGGAACATTCCAGAATTGACGCCAATTCCTTTTGCCCCATGGGTCAGTAAGTGCCAGCCCAGAATGATGGATTTCCTTAAGACACTTAGAGACCAGCTTCATCTTCTGGTTCAAAAAATAAAGTTTATGTGCTTCTCACGCTGGTGTGATGTGGTCAGTGAGTTAGGTTGAACAGCCTTCACCTCAGCCTTGACTCTGACCCTCATCTTCCTCCTTCAGTTCATGGCATCCCTGCCCGCCCATTCCATGCCCGGACCAGTGCGGCCCCCTTGCCCTGCCATCTCTGAACTGTATCCACAGGGTTCACTTAAAAAAATTCTTAACATTTATTTACTTTTGAGAGACAGAGAGAGACAGAGCACGAGCAGGGGAGGGGCAGATGGAGAGGGAGACCCAGAATCTGAGGCAGGCTCCAGGCTCTGAGCTGTCAGCACAGAACCCGACGCGGGGCTCAAACTCACAGCAGTGAGATCATGGCCTGAGCCTAAGTCAGACGCTCAACCGAAGATGGAAGAGGGAGCAGAGAAAGACTGGCGGACGCACGGTCACCAAGGAAGCAGCACCGGCCCAGGAGGACTGCCAGTGGCTGAAAGCAGCGAGGAGGTTGAGTGTCCCCGGAAGCCTCTAGAAGGAGCAGAGCTGCGCAGGCGTCCTGATTTTAGTCCCGTCAGACCGCAGTGAGCTCCCGAGCTGGGACATAGTGTTGCCTGAAGCCCCTGTGTTTGCAGCAACGGACGTCAGCTGATGCCCCCCCTCTCCCCCCGCGCGCAGCACTGAGTCACTGCTTTCCCAGGAACCTCAGCTCTGCGCTGTGCTCTGTGGCCCCAGGTGACGGGAACTACCTGACACCAAACCTCCCTGCGTGTCCCTTGTCCCCGCTCCCTGGACGCCAGGCTCAGGGCGTCCCTAGGCTCAGGGCGTCCCTGGCCTCAGGGACTTTGCCCGTGCTGCCCCTCCCTCAATCACTCTGCCCGCTTCCTCTCCCCCAGGCCTCAATTTCAACATCACCTCCTCAGAGTGTCCTGTGCCCGGGCAGCAACAGCTCCTGGGGTTGCTGCAAATGCACGTCCTCAGGCCCCATGTCAGAGCTGCCTGCTCAGAGCCTCTGGGGGGGGCGGGGGCGGGCAGGCGCACTTGTTTACTGAGCCTCCTTCCCTCCCCCGCAAGCGGCCTCCTCCGTCCCCATCTCTGGTGCCTAGAACAAGGCAAGCCACATAGCAGGAGCTCAGTAAATATTTGTGGGACGGATTACTGAATGTATTTTCTAGAAGCTGCCAAGCAGGCACCATGCTCTGTATGAGAAGATCAAAACAGTGTGGCTCACGGCGGAGTGGGAAGGGGCGTCTCCCCTACAGCGCCGTGCGCACCAGGGCACCTGACAGCCCAGATGAGGGCCCCCGAACCCACGTGATGCCCGGCCCGCCCCAGGCACAGGCCAGCTCATGCGTGACGCAGGTCCTCCTCTGGGAACTGCACGCTGTCTCCCCCTTAGAACAGGAGCCCTCGTACGACCCGGTCAGAGCCACACCTGGACCTGGTGGCGAGGCAGCGCCCCCATCGAGAGGAAGTCACTACCAGTGTGTTGAAGGTGGGGCGCCTGAGGGCTCATTCACGGGGGCGTCCAACTCTTGATATCGGCTCAGGTTGTGATCTCACGGTTCATGAGTTCGAGCCCGGTGTGGGGCTCTGCGCCGGCAGCTTGGAGCCTGCTTGGGATTCTCTCTCTCTGCCCATCCCCGCCCATGTGCGCTCGGCTTGCTCTCTCCCTCTCCCTCTCTCTCTCAAAATAAATAAATAAACTTTAAAAGAATGTGTCAGGGCCGCCTGGGTGGCTCTGTAAGTTGTCTGACTTCAGATTACATCACGATCTCAAAACTTGTGGGTTCGAGCCCCATGTTGGGCTCTGTGCTGACAGCTCAGAGCCTGGAGCTGCTTCCGATTCTGTGTCTCCCTCTCTCTCTGACCCTCCCCTGCTCACGCTGTCTCTGTCTGTGAAAAATAAATAAATAAGTAACTAAACGTGTCAAATGAATGACTGGTTGTGGACTCAGACAAATCTTAGAGCGACGTGGACAAGGCAGCAGGCTTGGCGTGTTCCATCTAGAAGGTGCAGCCAGATCAAAAGCCCTGAGTGGCGGCGGGGGCTCCTCAGGGCGACGGTGGGTCAGCAGAGCTGCGGTTTCAGCCGGGTCACACTGACCCCCACCAGGCAGGAGCCTGCGGGGGCCTCAGCACAGCCCCCACTGACACCATTCCTGTCCACGATTCTCCACGCGGGTGAGGGGTCCCCCATACAGCGTGGGGTCCCAGAGCGGGGGAGTCACTGGCTGACCTGGCCCTGGGAGCAGGCAGACGGCCTTCCCCTCCCGGCACCCGGAGACGCTGCGGGAAGGGGAGAAGGGACTCGCCCAGAAGGCAAGTTGGAACTGAGAATAAGGACAGGGTGGAATGAGCGCTGCCTAACGCCGCGCACGGCAGACACCGGGCCTGGCAAGGCCGCGGCTGGATAACCTGAGGCTCGCACGGAGCAGGGCGTCATCGGAGATGGACGCATCGCTGCGCCTCGCCAGCCGGCCTCGTGGGGACTCATCTGACAACCCCCTCCCTTCAGTTTGCAGTGAAGGAGTTTGTGCACGTCTATTTGTTCAAGATGAAAAAGGCAATAAAGCTCTTTATTATGAAGCCTACCCCGATTCAGCCGAAGCCCCCCAGGGAAAACCTTCCCACGGGCACGCGTGTGAGCAGCCGGCATGCTCTGTGCGCGGGGACGGGCACTCCCGCCCGCGCGTGAGGCTGAGCACGAGGCGCCGCGGTAAACAGGACCACACCACACCCGGGCACTCTTCTCTCCTCATCAAACACGCGCTGGGCCGGGGCTCGGTGAATACACTTGGTGATCCAAGCTATGCATTAACGGTCGTAGGACAGAAGAACTTTTGATGCACAGCCATCCCGACGCGTTACGTTTTAGAGCCTTTGCTAAATCACATTGTCAGAGTTCACCTGAGTTTACGATTGAGTCGATGTGAATGCGTGAACTCTCTCTCCCTCCCGGAAAGGTCTCTCCTTCTGCTCAGGACCTGCTCAGCTCAGTCTAACACCGCGACGGCTCCCGGCTTAACTGACTCCTCGGAGCAAGCCATCGAGTGTGCGTTGCTGCCTCGTGCCTGCTCTGTGAACTGTTCTTTTCTTACGTACACGACCACACAGCAAAGGTCCCCTAGGAGGGCGTTTGGTCCAGGTTTGGGAGCCAGCAGGAAATCGCGCCTGATGCGCGTGCCCCTCCGGCGCCGGACTGACATCCAGGCATTCTGCATTCATTAAAACGTCAACCATATGGCTGCTCAGATGATGTTCTCTCCTGCATAGATGGACTGGGATTTCATAGAAGTGATTGCATTATTTGACGGGACGCAGCGGCGAGATCACCGTGAGGGGAAGGCCATCGCTGCCACGAAAGGCTGCCCTGGCCAGATACGGGGACGCATTGGGCCTTCTGAGAACGCGAGGGCGTGCAGTACGCCAGCCCACAGGGGCACTGGCGGCAGGCACGGGCTGGCTAGTGCTGCTCAGCTTTGCCGACAACCAACAGCCGCGTTCTGACTCCACGACCGGCTCTAATTAATAACCGAGAGAAAAGCCGTAGTATAAAATCAACAGCAGAAATGCAAAACTGAACAAATAAATAATGATCCAATGGAAAAGGCACCTGTAACTCCCAGTAAATTTTATTTCATGGCATCAAACACACATGATATTGTTTCCCCCTGAAGAAAGGATCCGGGATTTCCAAGGTAAGGAAGTTTGGCATAAAATACGAGGGAAGAGGGCATATTGAGTAGAGAAGCATGTCAGGCCCAACAGGAGCAAGAGCTAAACTAAACAGGAAAGGCCTCCAATCCCAAATCAGAGCAGCACCTGCTGCGTGCTGAAGGCAGAGACACGGCGGTGGGAGCTCCGGCCGGCTCGCTTTCCTCCCTTCCTTCCTTCCTTCCTCCCTCCCTCCCTCCCTCCCTTCTTCCTTCCTTCCTTCCTTCCTCCCTTCCTTCCTCCCTCCCTCCCTCCCTCCCTTCTTCCTTCCTTCCTTCCT
>NC_043711.1:103535996-103547805 GCF_006229205.1 Suricata suricatta | reverse complement strand
GCAGGCCCTGGGACGGACTGCGGGATCCTTCAGCCTCTGCCCCCGCCTCGCTCGCAGGCCGGTGGGGTCACGGCTCAAAGACAAAGCCACACACCACCTTAGAGTGGTTTCCCCAACTCAAAATGCAGCCGGGGCTCCGCAGCACACGGGGAATGAGACCCGGGGTCCCCAGCCTCCTCTCCGCGCTCCCCCGCCCGCCCCATCTTCCTCTGGGCTCCTGCCCAGCTTCATTCCAGCCTCAGGGCCCGTGCCTGTGCCCTCCACCCGAAATGCCCGTGTGCTCTGTCCCCGAGTGACTGGCTGTCTGTCCATCACCCGCCCCACCTGGACTCCACGCCGGGTGAGTTCAGGTCGAGGCAGACGGACAGCCTCGTAGGCGGAGGCGTCTAGGCACCCGCTGGCCACGGCGGCGAGGGCAGCGTTGTGAGGGGGAGGCTGTGTGTGCCTCTCAGGGGGCTCCCAGGCCGGCTGGGGAGGGGCGCGGCTGGTGCTCAAGGTCACCCAGATTGCAGAGCAGGGGTGACACAAGGGAAGCTAAAATGCTCATTGTTCTTGTCAAGATTCAGCTGCTTTTCCTTAAAATAAAAACTAAAAACCAGAAAACAGGACAACTCGTGCTCCTGGAAGACTCTGGTTGGGTTCTAGAGCCGTGGAGTCGCCCATTCTGACCATCTCTGCCATCTTTGCTCAGCGGGAGATGACATTCAGAGGTCCTGACCCTGCTGCTTCCTTCTCTCTCTCTCTCACATTTGACCTCCCTTCTCCACTGCATCAACCAGCCGGCGGCTTCACGGTTAGAAAATTCCTCCCGGTTCTCTCAAATGCTCCCTCTAGCTGCGGCCTCCGGCAGCGTCTGGCCGCACCAGACCGGCTTCTCGGGGCTGCGTCCCCTCCAAGGTCCCCCCCTCGCTTGCCCAGGACCCTCATCCCAAGGTCTCCATGTGTTCACATCCAACCCCCATCCTCCAGACCCTGCTGGACCTCCGAGTGCCACACCCTTTGGGGAACACTGTTCCCGTGGCTCCAGGCTCCAGCGTCCCCCAGCCTCCTCGCAAGGCGTAGCCTCTTCCAGCCGGCTGGCAGGTGGGGCAGTCATCAGAGACAGAGGAGGGAGATGTGGAGAGACAGAGGGGGGAGGAGAGAGAAGAGAGAGAGAGACAGGAGAGAGACAGAGGGCAGGAAGGAGAGATAGATAGAGGAGGGGGGAGAGAGACAGACAGAGGAAAGACAGAGGGGGAGAGACAGAAGAGAGAAAGACAGAGACAGAGGGAGGGAGAGAGGTAGAGACAGAGAGAAGAGAGAGAGAGAGACAGAGAGATGGTTGCCATGGTAGCCGTCACCCCCTCACAAGCGAGGTCCCACAGGACAGTGTGATTCTCGCGGGTTCGTCTCCAGCCCAGGCCCCTCCTCTGATCTGCAGCCGGGGCATCCCACTGTGCCCTTGACCCACCCTTCACAAACAGGACCAGGAAGTCCCCAGTGAGCACGACCTGCTGGAAGTGTTGACGCACGACCTGGGCCGACAGGTGTGTGTGAACAGTTCCGCTGTCTGTCCCGTCTGCAAGCCAGGACCTTGTGATCATCCTCAGGAGCCTGCTTGCCTCCACCATCCGTTCCCGGACCCTTGCCACCTCCCACCTTCTGACCGTCCTGGAGGGACCTGCTCACACCTGCTGACATCCTGGAGGGGCCTGCTCACACCTGCTGACATCCTGGAGGGGCCTGCTCACACCTACTGACATCCTGGAGGGGCCTGCTCACACCTGCTGACATCCTGGAGGGGCCTGCTCACACCTGCTGACATCCTGGAGGGGGCTGCTCACACCTGCTGACATCCTGGAGGGGGCTGCTCACACCTGCAGACCATCCTGGAGGGGGCTGCTCACACCTGCTGACATCCTGGAGGGGCCTGCTCACACCTGCAGACCGTCCTGGAGGGGGCTGCTCACACCTGCTGACATCCTGGAGGGGCCTGCTCACACCTGCTGACATCCTGGAGGGGCCTGCTCACACCTGCAGACCATCCTGGAGGGGGCTGCTCACACCTGCTGACTGTCTGGAGGGGCCTGCTCACACCTGCTTCCTGTCCCGGCAGGGGGAGAGCCTCCTCACCAAACCGAGGTTACAGTCTTTTGTAGGGCAATCCCAGAAATGAGAGTCCAATCTTTGCCACCTTCAGTGGTTGAAAGCAAGCCACGGATCATGTCCACACTAGAGGGAAGGGAATTATAGAGACATGAATTCCGAAAGTTCACTTTAGACTCTGCTTGCCATGCCTCTAGACCCCAGCCCCCAGCAAAGGGCCTGAGGAAGAGGAGCCCAGAGTCCCCACAGTAAAACCCTCATTGTTATGCGCCTTTCCTTCCAAGGTCAGTTTCAGGAAGACATCGTGAAGCAAACATTGTTGCAAGCCAGCGCCAGATCATCCAGATGTGTTCCCGCGAGCGCAAAGCTACTTACTCACCGAGTGAGAAGAACACAGCCCGGCCCTCGTCAGCCTCCAGCCCAGAGCCAAGCAGCACCTTCAGCGCAGCGGTGCGAACGTTAAACAGCAGAAGCACACAACAGCTGCAACAGCCATTTTTTAAAGGGATTTTGTAAATTTGAAGCCCAATCTAGATGCTAATAATTGTTTTATTTACTCTGCATAACTCATCATCATGCCAAAGGTCTGGCTCATTTTTCCTGTCTGTTCCGTAAAGCATGTCTTTACAAATACACGTTCAGGTTCCCAGAGGGCAGCGGGCTCCATTCTTCATTCTGGGAGACAATTGATTAGTCGTACCTTGGAGTCATTTTTCAAGGAATAACCATCAATATTAACAGCTGCCAGCCTTCCCCATTTATAATCAGCTAAAAACAGTTCTTCCCCACGGGGAAGAATGTTTACATTTCCAACCTGGGATTAGGTTAGAACTCCCAGGGTAGGAATCAGGCATTAAGATGTGGTTCCTCGGCCATTCCGCTGTCCACAAGCAGCTGACAAGGAGAGCCGGGAGGGGGGCCCAGTGGCACCTGCCCCTGCAGGGCACGCATCCTCCCTGCGGCCTCTGGCGTGCGGCACCGGCCCGGACAGCGGCGGGCAGAGCAGAAGAAACCTGCCACTCGGAGCCGGGAGGGCCTGAGCTTGGATTCCTGCCCGGCTCTAACTTACCCCTGTCCCCGGGCACCTGCTCCGACTCCAAGTCTCGGGGCCCCCAGAGCAGACCACGGGAGGCCAGTGCCACGTTGCAGGACGCTGCAGAGTGAATGCACGTGGCGTCCTGTGGCGTCAGATACCACTGCTCACGCTATTAGAATTTGGCAGGCCTAACTCTGCGGGTTCTCACACTGCTTGTTTTTAAAACTTTGTTTAATGAAAAATTCCACCCGGAGACAAAAATAGAGAGCACAGAATAATGAGCCCCATGCATCCGTCCGCTGGGATCGACAATTACTCACTCACTCATGCCAATTTGATTCCATCCACACCCACGAACGCTCCTTCTTCATATTATGTCGAAGCAGAACTCAAACATCGTTTCATCCATAGATGTGTCAAAATGTATCTCTGAAAGATAGAGGCTCCTTTACATCCAATCTCAGCACTACACTGCACGGAAAGTAACAATCTCTTAACACCACAAACATCCAGTTGGGAGTTGATTTCCTGATCATCTTGTGTATTCTATTTATTTTAATGTTTATTTATATATTCTTGAGAGAGAGAGAGAGAGAGAGCAGTCTGAGGAGGGGCAGAGAAAGAAGGAGACAGAGAATCCCAAGCAGGATCCAAGCTGTGAGCAGGGAGCCTGACACGGGGCTGGATCCCACGAACCAGGAGATCATGATCTGAGCCAAAACCGAGAGCTGGAGACTCCACCCACTGAGCCGCCCCGGCGCCCCACTCGCCCCTTTGTTTTTACACGTAGGCCAGGACTCTTCACCCCGGGAAGTGCTGGGGAAGCGCTGACGTGCGGGGCTGGTAACACTTCCCTGCAGGGGCGCCCGGGGCACGGGAGGGTGTTGGGCGGCCCCCCAGGCTCCACCATGTGACGCCAGAGGGACCCCTCCCTTCAGTAGTGACCACGGAAAATGTCTCTGGATGTTACCAATTGGCTCTGGGTTGGAAGGAGGCACCGCCTCCCGTGGAGAACCGCGGATTCGGAAGATTAGCGGCGCCACATCAGATAGTGAAGAGACCAAGAGTCTTTTCACGTGGGGTGGCGGAGCCCCCAGCCCCCAGCCCCTCAATTTCATAGTCATGTGACAGGGAATGAGCTTGAACCTCACACACTCCCTCTGTAGAGCAGGCGGAGGTTCGCAAGGGCCCCAGGAGGTCCGGGGCCACTCCCTGTGCTAGACTCAGGTCTTTAGGAGTATTGGATACAAGGTTTTGTAACAGAAAACCATGCTTGTATATGTTTCGCTGGTGGAAACAGAATGTTTTGTCCTTGGTCCCTCCCCTCCCCCGCCCCGGCTCCCTCCCAGCTAGTCTAGTGACAGAGACAAATGGGAGAAGGAGGACCCGCATGGCCCCACCTGTGGGAAGAGCATCCTCGTGGCAGCCCCGGGGAGATGACAGCCGAGAGAGGAGTGCATGGCCGTGTGCGCCCGTCCCCACCCCTGTCCCCGTCCGCCTCCCCCTCCCTGTCCCCAGCCACCACCAGGAAGGCAGAGGCTCACTTTGTGGGGGCGGGAGCCACACCGGCCGAAGGGGAGCCACATTCCGCGTTCAGAACACTTGTGCGATGGTCACGCCCACAGGCATTCCACCAACCGTGTCCTGCCCGCCCTCCATCCGGCCTACGTGTCCGAAACTGGATCCCTTCTTTCAGGGTCAAGATCCGGAGCCTGGCAGGGACGCGGCAGGACCAATTGGCCTTCTGACCGGGTGTGAGAGCCAGCTGGAGGCGGGCCACTCTGCCCCCTGAGTCGGAGTCCGTCCGTTTACAGAAGGTTTGTGAAAACCCCGGAGTGAGTGCACAGACACACTCACACACACCTCACACACAGACACACTCACACACACCTCACGGGGACAGGACGGCGGGGTCAGCTCCGAGCACGTGATGCATGAATTCTAGGCAGGTTTATTTACCAAACTGCAGGATTTTGAGGGGGAAAAAAGGATACTGACTCTGTGTCTCCCCCAAAGTGGATGATGACCAGCAGCAGAGGGGAGGGGCAGTGGTCTCAAACCCTAGCCACCCCTGGAGTATCGAGGGACTTGCCAAACTCACGGGGAAAGAGAAACGCGGGAGCAGAGACTAACAGACATTCCTCAGGAGCCGAGGACCCCAAGGCACCCCGTCCCCCGTGTGACCCTGAATCTCCACAACCACTCCAGGAACGAAGGTCAACACTGCCCCTTCTCAGGGACCAGAAGACAAAGTCGGGAAGCCCTCCGGCGACGCTTCCTTTGTCTGGCGGCGAACAAGGAGCATCACGGCGCCCGAGTTCTCCGATCGCACTTCCCCGACCTCACGTCACAGTGAGGACTGCCCGGGACACACACGAGGAAGTAGCCAGCAGGCCTTGCATGATCCAGCTTGTAAGATAAACATCGATTTGGTTGGAGTGACGCTCCTCCCCCGCCCCGATATACAGCTTTCTGCTCTTAGCGATTTTTCCTCTTTACCTGGAGAAAACCACATTGGCTATCATTTGAAAAGCGTGCAAATGACTCTTGCAAGTAAAATAACACCACTGATCAGGAGGCTTGGAGACGAGGCAGGCGCTGGGATAAAATTATTTTTCTCCCAAAGGGACAACACACTTAGCAATAAAGTGCCCATTAGCAAACCCTGCCCAGCAGTGAAAACACAGGCTACGGGCACATAGCTGGCGAGGGCCTGCGCGGCGCTCCAGGCTGGAACGCAGGAGCGTTTTATTTATGAAAAGGCACTTGCAAAATTTTGCTGGGAGAGGGGCTTACTTGGGAAGGAGAGCGCTACCCGCTCAGATTTCTTTACTGCTGCAGCATGGAACTCCAAGCGCTGCCCAGAAAACGGCCATCATCAAGTCCGCGTTTCGGGGGGTCGGGAACTCCAGACAGGCGGCAACAAGGGACCCTGTCCTCTAACGACTAAGCAGCCTCTTGTCCTCATGGTGGACACTAGCCCTCTCCAGAGTCCCAGATGTCCACAGAAGTCAGCGCAGTGTCATGGGGGGGGGACCGGAGATGGGAGCACGTCCCGCGGACTGTGACAGCAGTGCCTTGCTAACATAGCGTGCCGGCGTTCAGACTGAACAGACGGAGCCTTCACTGCCTGCACGGTAGAGATATTCCTCCCCAAACAAGCATCCTTGGGGCGTCTTCCGGGCCAGTTTGGACTGTTGCTGGTCCACAAGCCGGTGCCGTGAAGTCTCGGGGACAGAGGGACCGAGGAGAGACCGGAGAACCCGCATTCCCTGTAAAAGTCCCAGGCGAGGCTGCAGTCCCGCTCTGGGCACCGCAGCTGCAGAGCCGCTGGCCTTCCCACCTAGAGCTAAGGATCTGGGGGTGCAGCCCGGAGCCCCCAGGAGTCTGGACACAGCTTCTCTGCAGCATTAAAGAATGAGCTCAGACCCCTCAGGGCGGGCTGTGAGGACCTCCAGGCTCTCTCCTGATGCGTCTCCGTGTGCCTCTCTGCCTCATCCCCACACCCCGCGGAGGGAGGCAGTGTGGACGGGGGCTCAGTGGGCGGAGGGGACCCTGGGGATTTATATGGTTCCGGAACTTGCTCAGAGCCAGGTGCAGGAGGTCGCTCAGTCCCCACATGGCAAAAAAAAACCAGTTCTGGGGCCACAGACCAAACGGCCTCCATCTTTTTTTAAATGTTTTATTTATTTTTGAGAGAGATCATGAGTGGGAGAAGGGCAGGGGGAGAGGGAGACACAGAATTGGAAGGAGGCTCGAACTCATGAGCCGTGAGATCAGGACCTGAGCCGAAGTCGGATGCCTAACCGACTGAGCCCCCAGGCGCCCAACGGTCTCCATCTTTGTCTCCCCAGCGCCGGGGCCCCCGGCCGTGGCCGGGGGGACGTGTGCACCCGAGAACCTGGCTCCCTCCTTGCACTCTGCTCCGTGCGGCCCCAGAACAGGGGCCGGGCCGTTCTCCAGTCCCCCGCTGGCCCGTGAGCTCTTCTTTATTCCCGAACTTTGCACCGAAACCGTGGTGAGGGGGGGACCGGGGGCCCCGTCTGGCCCCGAGGCCGGTCTGACTGTAGGCCAGAGTGTGAATTAGGACCCGGTTTTCACGAGCAGCAGACGGGTTTGCCTCCATTCTGTGTAAAACGAGGACTCTCCTTCCGACCTGTCCGTCCCGAGCGCTGTCCCAGCGACCGGGCAATGACTGTCTCACCCCATTAAACCTCCGCTGGGCCGTGACGTGGACCCAGCGTAGCAGCGGGGCTGGTCCTTTGGGAGACGAAACAGTGTTTCCCGTGAGTTCACGAACATCCTTATTGAGCGTTTGCTACGTAAACGGCCAAACAGCACTTACGGAGACATCAGAGGCGGGACCCTTGTCCTCACAGCTGACAAGGAGCTGTGCTCAGTACCGCTGGGCTCCGAGAGACGGTGGGCTCGGCTAAGCGTGACACTAGGCGGCCTGTCCAGACAGGGAACGCCGCTCAGGTGCAGAGGAAGACACCCCCTCGGGGGCAGAGTGTGGGAGGCTCAAAGGAGGGGTCCTGGAGAAGGGGTGTGGCAGGGTTGGACAGGGGTCCAGCTGGGGCGTCACAGGCTGCCCTGCATGTCTCCTCCTCTTGGCACACGCAGAGGGGCTCGGTCAGCCCGGCACTTGGTGATGTGAGGGCGTGAGCCAGGCCGAGAGGCAATTTCTCCACATCGCTCTGCCCCGTGTGGACTCTCGGAGACCCCCAACCAGAGATGGCCCAGTGCGCTCCAGCTCCCGTCAGCGGTGGGTGCGGGCCCCGTGGGACGCCCCATTGCAGGGGGAAAGGAAGGAGACAGATATACGGCCAGTGCTGGGCAGCAAGTTACCCAGGAGGCAACTGTGGGCCTGGGAAATTCACACGCGTGCATATTCACATGCACACAACAGGGAAACCCAAGGCGCTGGCAGCGAGGACTGTGCTCCTGAAGGGGACGTCGTGGAGGAAGAGCTTCCCCGCTGGAAGGAAGAAGGTGGACTGGGGCGGAGACTCAGAGGAACAGGCCGGGCCAGCGGGAACTTAAGGAGAAACCGGCCCGACAAGGAGCGGTTGGCACGGACTTGCAGAAATGTCCTGAAGACCAAAGTGGGGGGGGAGCAACGGGCAATCATCTGGCACTAGACTTCTCCGCTCTCCGTCACCTGGCGCTCAGGGCCTCTCGGGGTGAAGACGGTATCGTGGTGAGCAAACCCACACGTCCGTGGATGAAAATACCAGCTGGGGGGACCAGCCTGCAGGCACTTGAGGGGGGCGTTCAGAAAGGGCTGTCCACCAGGCAGGGCGGCCCTGGGGTCCACACTGGATTAAGTCGGGAGCCACAAGCCCAGGGATGCCACCCACAGGCAGGCCTGCTCTCCTGGGTAAATCGTACTGATTCCCCGCGCAGGCTGCCCGCCCAGCTTCCCCCTCCTGTTCGCTGGGACCCAGCACCGGCTTCATGTTGTGGGATGGCACTCGCCAGCCCCTACTTCTCTGACCTCCCGAGGGTCCCATCAGCAGCGGATGTGACGGTCACAGTGGAAGGAAGGCCCATCAGCAGTTAGTAACAGTAACGTGGTCATGCAGCACCTTCAGAGGCCTGCGGTCTCGGGCCCGCGCCGGGCGAAGGCACCCCTGCATGCACCTGATTCCCGCTCCTGCGCCCGCGTCCACACCCCCCGCGGCCCCTCCCCGGGTCCACATCTGAGCCGAGGCCGGGGGACAGAAGAGGATACACCCTGCAGCCACGAGCCACCGAGCACCCAGGAAAGGGGGGGACAGGCGACCGGAACCATCCACCACCTTGCCACAACCGGAACTTCTAACCCCACCGAGGAGACTCGAGCCCCTGAAACAACCGGATGTGCAGAAAGACAGGTAAAGCCGCGGCACTTGGCACTTGGTGGCACAGAGAGACTTTGCTGTTGTCGCTGCCGGGGCAGGACGCCGACGGAACCTGCTGGGCGAGGCCGGGGACACTGGCAAATGTCCTGCAGCAGCCAGAACGGCTCCCGTGACAAAAAGCCATCCTGCCCCGAATGTCAGTGCCGCACCCAGAAGCCTGGCTGCAAAACCGGGTTCTTCACAGCGATTTCACAGCAGGGAAACCAAAACAGGGGACGGCCTGACTTTCCCAACACAGAGACTTGGGTAAAATGCTTTTAATAACTAGCGAGTATCAAATTAAAGTACCGCTAAAAAGTTCACTTCTTAGGAAGACTTAACGGCGGGAGAAAACGGCCATGGCTTGTTGCCCAGTGGAACGGCCGGTGGCTGCCGCGGCTTCCGGGGAAGGACGGGCGGCCTTGGGGGGCGGGGAGGGGGGGTTCTCCGGCGACACCGTGATCCCGATGGCGTCATTGCACAGGCGCAACACCAAGAATGCACCCTAGTGCCAAGAGCTTTACGGTTAACAGCAGGGGATCCCCTGACCCATCGTCCATACGTCCCCGCACGCTCCGGGGCAAGCTGCCAATGGGAGCACCGGGCACGAGCAGGAGGGGCGGGACTGGGGAGGCAGTGAGTGCGGGGACCCCGGGCACTCCCCGCGTGTTTCTCTGTGACACTAAAGCCGCTCTCGAGAAGTCCATCGCTCACAAAAGTAACAGTGAAGTCGGCTACACACATTCCGATGTTCGTTCCGTTGTCACCTTGATGACATTGAGACTCTCACTTAACCCCCCACGGCCCCCATCTTCCGGGGGGGTGACCAACGACCGAGGACAGATGCGCTGCCCGGAATTTGGAAGCAACTGCCCAAGTGCAGGGACCAGGGCCCGGGCCCTGTTTGGATGGGGAGCTCACGGCCGTGGCTCTCATCTGCTCCTTCCGCTCGCCAAGGCTAGAGCCCTGCATCTCTCTTTTCCTGGGAGCACCCAACCTCCTTGGAGGGGTGGCTCTGAGCCCCCCTCCTGCCAGGCAGACATAGGGCTCAGCCACACAGGTGTTGCCCTGCCAGGGGCTCTCCTGGCCGCCATTGCCCTCCTCAGACCGGGTGGTGGGGCGCAGGTTATTCACGGGGGCGCTGGGCGTTGGAGAGGACCCACATGACCTGGAGACCCCATCGGCCTCCGGCACCAGCTTGCTGGGGCTCGGCGCTGGGCCTCTGGCCAAGGGCACCTGGGCTCCGGGAGGGTCTGGGCAGCCCGGGGCCCTGTGTGCAAACCACACTGTAATCCCTTCACCGCCTCCCCAGGCTCACAGAGACTCCCCATGCACCCTGCAAACACGCACCTGGACCCCGAGGAAATAACCACAGACGGAAACATTAACAGGATGCACAGTGTTTAGTTTGGGAAGGTGGAATCATGGTTCACTTTCTCCCCAACGTTGGTTTTGAAAATTTCAAGCTTATAGAAAAGTGAAAAGCACAACGCTCATTTGTACCCTTTGTGTGTGTTTTATGTGCCTACGTGGATATACAGGTATTAGTTACGTGTATATATGTACATAGAAACACATATTATATGTGAATATATATAAATTATATAAATGTGATACATAAATATTAGATATTTATAGAATAATTACATAGTGATTTTTTACAGAAGAATCACATATATACACTTCTTTTTGGCTGAAGCATTAGAAAGTTAGTTTCAGACGCCGTGTCCGCCATCCCTGATACTTAAGCTTTCAGCACCTGCTAAGACCCAGGCGTTGGTTCTGCAGCGACCTCCCCTGGCCTTGGTGTTGGCAGGTCTGGTCCCTTGGAGCGCACGTGTGGGGTAGGGAAGGGGCTGCGCTCCCCAGGGCTCTGCCTGAGCCCTGCTCTTGCTCCGCTTCCCCCCCTCCCCCACCCAAGGATCACTTTCCCACCGATGCACCTGCTCATGGACCCTCTGCCCAGAGTGCACTTCCAGGAAACCTGACCCAAGACGCAGCATCGCCAAGAGAGACATCACCCCACAAATGAGCCCCTGCAAACGCAAGCCACGCTTTTCTTGTGGGTCTTCTGTTTTGTTATCTAGGCTGAATCTCTGAGAGAAAAGCGTACCCAGCAGTAGGGACTCAGGGCTTCGCAGGGCAAATAAGAAACATTAGCAATGTCCTCAAATATTTGAGGTCGGCTCAGGAAACGTGGAGTTCAGCGCCAAGGGCTTCTGGAAGCAGCTACATCCTCACTGAGGAAGTTACAGAGGGAGAACACGTCGCTATTTCACACTCGCGGCGCACAGACCGTGCAGGGAGCCCCCATCCGGGCGTGAGTGCATCTGCAGTAACCCCCGGTCTGCGGCACCCCCAGGTCTGCAGCACCCCCGGGTCTGCGGTAACCCCAGGTCTGCTGCCCCCCCCAGGTCTGTGGCACCCCCAGGTCGGCAGCACCCCCAGGTCTGCAGCACCCCCGGGTCTGTGTCACCCCCAGGTCTGCAGTAACCCCAGGTCTGCTGCCCCCCTGGTCTGTGGCACCCCCAGGTCTGTGGCACCTCTGGGTCTGCGGTAAACCCAGATCTGTGGCACCCCCAGGTCTGCAGCACCCCCAGGTCTGCGGCCCCCCCAGGTCTGTGGCCCCTCCAGGTCTACAGCACCTTGTCCCCACCAGCGCACACCGGCGGAGTGCCCACCACGCATCAGGCACCGAGGTCGGGGTGGGGACAGAGCGCGAGCGGAAGGGGCCATGCCAGCCCGCCTGGAGCTTGTGACGTGCGCGTCTGCGCCGCCTGCTGCCCGGTCCAGTCCCACAGTCTCC
>NC_043711.1:103529271-103535896 GCF_006229205.1 Suricata suricatta | reverse complement strand
GCGGTCCCTGGGACCGCAGGAAGCCACGGGAGGCGGGGCAGACCGACTGGTCCCTCCTGGGCTCAAGGCTTTAGCTCCGAGGGGCTGGTACCACCATCTGCTGAGACAGACCAGCCACCTGTGTGTGACTGTCCCTGGTGATGCACCTGGCATGGAGAGCTGCCTGCCTGACTGGCACTGGCACCGCACGCCCTTCGGGAACGCCCATCACCTCTGGCCGACCCCACTGTCAGCCCAGAGCCCCCAGCCAGCATCCCGGGCGTCTGAGGAACCAAGACCGGGAGGGGCGCCCAAGCATTACCAGGACCCTTCTGGTGTAAGTGACAGAACCTAAATACAGACTGGCTCATTAAAAACTAGCACATTACTGGCTCCCATGACCGGCACTCAGGACCAGGCCCACTGCGGGAGGTCGGCCTCCGCTGTCAGGTTGACGTTTGTCTCCACGGACAGCTCCTTGAGCAGTGACACAGGACACCGGCTCCTGTCCAGGCAAAGAGAGAAGCCTTTCCCGGGGGCCACTCAGCCGGCCGATGAGCAGCGTGAGCTGACGGCCAGGCCTGGGCCAGGCGGGCTCTCTGTGGCGGGGGTGGGGGGTGGGGGGTGGGGGGTGGAGTCAGCCCCACCCAAACCACCGGGACGAAGAGGGGGCACAGAGTGGGCCCCCAAAGGAAAACATAGTGCCCTTACCCCAACGCCAGGAGCGGCCATCCACCGTAAGGGAAGGGGCATGCCCACCCCCGGAGCCGAACGTGTCAAAGACAGTGGAGGACAAATCAGATCTTTACTGTCGCCCCAGACCTGGGCTTCTTCACCAGTGCGGAGCCCCGTCCTGCCCTCGTCTCCCCCGGTCGTCTCCCGACGACTTCCCAGAGAAGGAGAGGGGCCCAGGGCCATGCATGTCTAGTGACCACGTCGACGGTGTTCAGGGTGGGTGCAGACTCCCCTGGAGGGGACCCCCCAACATGCCCTGAGTCTGCAGGAGGCCTGGAGGCCGACACGGGAAGCTGGGTGTGCAGCCTGTACCCACATAACGCTCCTGCGTGTGGTCCTTGAGCAACGCTTCGCAAAGCCAGCGGGGATCCGCGGAGAAGCCCCCGGGGCCTGGGGAATCATTTCATCTCCTTAGAAGAGCAAAACAGCCTGAGGACATACCTGTAACGCACAGAACCAGCGGGAAAGAAGGGCGCGCAGAGGATGAAGGACCCCCCTGTCACTGAGGAGGAATGTGGTCTGGACGACCTCCTGCGCCGCGCTCCGGGACCAGGCCGGGGGAAGCTGCCCGTCCCCGGGAGACGCCGGGAAATGACGGGAACGGTCAGGGAGGCGGACCTGTGTCTCCAGGAGTCGAAGACCTACGTTTGGGCCCAGGCAGCTGTTCAGCAGCGCAGAGCCCCCCGACGCGTGAGGACCCTGCCTTGGGCCCGGAGGCGCCTCCCCGTTAACGGGTCGGCAGATGGGGAAGAAGGACTGAGCGTGATTGTAACACAGACACGCAGGCGCCTCTGGCGGTGCTCACAGACACGCACAGACACACAGACACACACGGCTACACGCGCACACACACACGCACACCCTGGAACAGCTCCGCTAATGGCTGTGATGCGGGAATTTTAATGTTGTGCTTCATTTTCACATAAATAAAAAACACAATAAAACTGCAAGTCAGGACGGACCAGGCTGTTAACTACATGTCATAGTAACGAAAGGGTCCCTGGTCACGGGGCTTAAAATAGCAAAGGTTTGTTTCTGAGGAGGCAGCTTGCTGTCTGTGGGTGGGTCGGGGCTCCGCTCTGTGGGGTCCCACTGGGGACCCCGTTCCAGCACCTCTGCTGCTCAGGGCAGCGGAGGCAGGGAGGGCCTCGGGGGGGCCACGCCGGCAGTGAGGCGCTTTGTCTTGGAAGTGACAGGTGCCGACTCCTCTCACAGCCCCAGGGCCGGAGCTGGTCACCCGACCCCCCCCAACAATGGGGCACATGCCAGGGAATGTAATTCCACCAGATACACAGGCAGGGACCGTATACATAGATGCATTTCCACCATCTACAGAGAAATGAGTATTGCTTTGTAGTCACGACTAGTGCACTCAAACAATAATGTAATAATAATATGTGTTACACGCATGCACCTAGTATTGCATGTACATACAGATAATATTACATGTGCATATACTTAGTGCACAGGTGCACGTGCACACACATTCCCCTCTGCATATGTGTGGTGTGTGTGCACCTGTGTCTGAGAGTGTGAGTCAGCTCACATGCCTTGGCCCACAATAATTACTTTAAAAGACTAAAGATAAGGGGCGCCTGGGGGGCTCAGTCGGTTAAGCATCCAACTTCGGCTCAGGTCATGATCTCATGGTTTGTGACTTTGAGCCCCGTGTCGGGCTGTATGCTGACAGTTCGGAGCCTGGAGCTGCTTCGGATTCTGTGTCTCCCTCTATCTCTGCCCCTCCCCTGCTCATGCTCTGTCTCTCTCACCTTCAAAAATAAATAAACATTAAAAAATCTATAAAAGACTAAAAATAAATTATGATCCCAACCCACGGATCCTTCTGCAGAGCCCGGGCAGTGTCCACACCCCCCACCGCATCCTCCGCACTCACGTCCTTGAAGAGGGGACGTGGGGAGGGGTACCCTGCCCCTGGCCGGCGGGAGATCGGCTCCTGCTGCACCTGCCCACGGGCTGCACGCACATTAGAGGGCCTGGCGCCGTTCCGGGTCCCAGACGTGGGGCTGTGGCATCCGAGCTAGCCCTCCCCTTCTTGAAGTTTCCATTGCACTGGGGAGACCAATAATGTATGCACAGACTGTCAGGTAAGACAGCCTCCCACGGTGATAATGCTCTGAAGAAAATCAAACAGGTAATGGGGTAGGGGGAGGCGGTGAGGGGAGAGGGAGGCAGGGGGAGGCGGTGAGGGGAGGGGGGGGGGGGGGGGGGGGGGGGGGGGGGGGGGGGGGGGGGGGGGGGGGGGGGGGGGGGGGGGGGGGGGGGGGGGGGGGGGGGGAGGGTGGCGGCGGCAGGTTCTTCACATGGACAGGCAGGAGGGCTCTCTGAGGAGCTGGCATCACAGGAGGAGCCGCAGAAAGAGGCCGGCAGAGGCGCTTGGCACCGGCATCCTCGCGGGGATGTGGGCCCTGAAGGACATGCTCAGCCCTCCCGAGCACGCAGTGAGGGCAGATGGGTCTGGCCGGGGGTGCGCGAGGCCCCAGAACCTGTCTCCCAGGTAACTCTGCCCAAGTGGGGCTGCGAGGGCTTCCTGGCCATCCTTGGTGCCCTGCTTTGCCCCCTTGGACGCCTGCCCAAACAGTGCGGGCCATGCAGGTGGCCGTGACGGCCCTCACTGAACGCCGCCACCGCCCCCAGTGACTGCGCTCCACCGGAGACAAGTAACAAGGGTTCAGCTCCTTGCCAGGCAGCTCCCGCCCCGAACTGCCTCCTCTCATTAAAGCTGTGCTGGCACCTGCTCAGACCTTCTTTGCGGCCTCAGCAGCAGCAACCGGATGGCTACAAAGGCTTCTGTTTTTAAAAACAGTGATTTATTGGGCCCCTTCCACTCTTCTTTCCCGAGTCTGCGTATTACATGGGCCTGTTTTGCTATAATTAAATTCCTAGATTACTGTCAATCCAATTGTTTTACCCATCCAATCTGTAACAATGCGTTTTTATGGTCTCTTATTTTTTAATTAAGATGGAAATGATGTATTCTATGAGATCTAGAAAGGAAATAAAAACAGCCCTCTTTTCAAGTCAATCCACCCCAATCAGAGGGACTTGGAGGAGGGAGGTAGGAATCTTCAGTGAGCTCTACTTCATGTTGGAAGGAGCCAGACTTTCTGGGTTCACCCATCCCCCACTCAACAGGTATTTATTGAGCACCTACTAAATGCCAGTCACTGAGAAGGTCACAGCGGTGAAAAGACAGGATGGGACTATCCTTGAATGCTTACATTCTGCCGGGACTAAGGTGCAACAGAGAAGTAGGTTTAAAACAGCAAGGTGGAGGTGGCCTTTATAAGGCACCAACAGTGTACCTGACAGGAAGTGACAATGACTGAGGACTATGAAAATCAAGTGGCCATGGAAGCCCTTGGGGAAATGATAGTGACATGAGATCAGAATAAGGAGGACAGAGCGAAACCCAGGAAACCAGCACTGATGCCAGAAAGAAATAGCAGGTTCAAAGGCTCTGGGGCCGGGAAGACCTCAGCAGGCGTCAGAAATGGCAGAGAACACGAAGAATACCAGATGAGGTTGAGAAGCTGAAATGGAGTTGGATTTGCAGGAAAAAGGAGAAGAAGTGTCTTCTTGGAGCCGATAGACAGGGAGGAGTGGACCGGGTGGGGTGGGGGCGCTCTGGAAGGAGCCCCAGCCTCAGCTGGGTCTCAGGGGCACACCTGTGCCATACACCTGCTTCGCACCCCAGACCTCTTGGCCACAGACTCTTGCGGTCCAGGATGGGCACAGAACAGCATGGCCCTTCATACTGGGACACGGGCACCCTGGCCCAATGACAGGTGACCAGAGGGTTTCCTCCATGCCCGGCTGTGGCCTCCAACCATGGACGTTCTGCAAAACCCTGACGGAGGCTGAGCCCCAAGGACAAGCATGGTTGAATTTTCCTCTCACCAGGAAGGATGGAGGCTCAGCTTGGCCGTTCCTTTGATGTAAAGAAAGGAAGGGTATTAGGTATTCTGTGCACGCCTGTTTGGGAACCTGATGAATTCCTGCTGCATTTGTAGCCTGGATAACTAGAACAGTGCCTGGCATGTCTAGGTGCTCAATAAATGATTAAAAGACTGGCCTGGATTGCACACTTGACCCCTTCTCGCACCCCCTCAGGGTGGCTGCCACAGCCAACACTCCTCCTCACGCTCCCCCTGCACCCAGGGCTCGCCCACACTTGAAGCCTGATCACCTTCCTCCCTCTGAAGCCCCCCACGCTGGCCCTCCAGCCCCTTGCTCCTCGCTGCCCCCTTGGAAATGAGTCGCATTCTCTGACCTTGGCCCACGGCCGGGTCTCTAAATCTTGCCAGGCTGCTCAGACTTGGTCCTGCCTCGGTATTTGACCTATTTCCTCCTTGCAACTTTTCCTCTTTGCGGGTATGCTGGGAACAAAAGTGGGCCCTGCCACCCTGTCATTTAAGGCAGGGTCCCCCCAGCCTGTCTAATCGAACATATGGAAACACCACGCATGTCGGCAAAGGCAGGTTCCGGCTGTGGCTCCGCAACCTGGGGTCTGGGGGTCCTCAAGCTAGGAAGCAGGGCCGTGGCCAGCTCCCCCTGGGGCCACCCTCACGTGACCCCTGTCTTCTCTGTCTCTGGGTCTCCTACGGGATGGAAGGCCAGGGAAGTGAACAGCTTCAGAATCCAAGGCTCCAGGGTGATGAGGGTTCAGGCAGAACATCTCGAAGCCCATGGGTCTCACACAAGCCCTCTTCCTGGAGAGCATCTGTCTCCCTCCCAGCCTTCCGTCACCTCCCAGCATCGGAGCCTGAGTGAGTGCCAGCTGCCCGAGGGAGCAGACAGAGGCCTGTCCGTCCTCCCGGTCTGCCAAGACTGAGGGATGTCCCAGGACACGGGCTTCCAGCGCTAACTCTGGTTGCGTCGGCCATCTTTACTATGCGTGCACACCTGCGTGCCTGCCCATGGGCACGTATTTACACACGTCAGTCAAAGCCGTTGGTGGATTCCCCATGCTTCCAGGACGCAAAGTACAGGCGGAAGTCAATCAGCACTTTCTGGACTAGGCAGCCCTTTGCCCCTTTTCTCTTGGAGAAGCGGAAGACAGAGCCCCGACAGTCCAGGATGAGAAAGAACTGAAGCTTTTTGCAAACTCGCTACAACAGACCTTCTCAAACCTTCCAAAGAAGAACCGCAGAGCTTCAGAAATCCCTTCTATCGTGTTCTTAGCTAGAAAATAAAGCACAGAGAGGTGTGTGCTTGGTGCTTGTGTGTGTCTGTGTGTGTGTGTTTTCAAAAAGGAGCGGAGCTACGTGCCTACGTATCGATGAGAGCGGGCGGTGGGCAGAGTGTCTCTGCTGTAAGTCAACTCCCGTTTCTGTTTAGGAGCCATTTTTGTTTGCAGACACAGGCACTTTAAAGGATACGTCAGGTTTTTTGTCAAAGCAAAGGCACCTTCTTGCTTGCTTACTTTTCCCTCTGATGTAGAAAGCTCCTGGATCTTGAGCCAGGTTTTCTGACTGAACCAATCCTGCTCTTAGAGTTGAGAGTCTCAGGTACCAGGTAGGAGAGGGCCTTGTGAGCACAAACACTGGCCTGCCTGTGGGAGAAGGAACAGGGCGGGACCAGGAAAGAGAACTGGCGTCTGGAAAACTCCCCAGACGGGCAGCGAAGCTCAAGTCACAGCTGGCCGAGCAGGGTCCAGGGCCTCGGGTGCGGTGGGCACCAGGGTGTGGCTGTGCCCGGGGAGGCTCAGGGTCGGTGGGAAAGGAGCCCCAGGGCCCGGGAGCCGTGGGAGCGCCTCTCAGAGGAAGCAGCAGCCCCACACGTGCTGGTGGCCGACGGGGCCGTCTGTGTCCCCTGTGTTTATGTAAAATGGGTGCAGACAGGGGAAGGAGACGGACCCACAGCAGCGAGGGGCAAAGTTTCAAGAGATGTT
>NC_043711.1:103508190-103529171 GCF_006229205.1 Suricata suricatta | reverse complement strand
GAGCCACTGCGTGAAGGGAGCCTGGGCGGGGATCCCGTCCGCCTCCGTCGGACTCCGGGGTTCTTGCTCTGTCTTCACCTCCACACTTTTAACCGGATGCGGATTGGACGCTCCTCCGGATTAACGGATGAAGACGTGAGCAGAGCGTCCTGAGTGAGCTGTTAACACTGTGTACTTCATTAACCCAGGTCGCCATCACCGCTGGGGGCCAGAGAGGAAGCACAAACAGCGTCCTGATACAAATATCACCTGCCAGCCTTGACGGGCGCTCGAAACGGTTCTCGGGGTGCCGGGAAGTGGGGGGAGACGCCCAAGGAAACCAGCAGAAGCGTTCTGCGTGAGCCTTGCTCTCAGCAACACCGCTTTGGGAAGGGGCGCCTGCAGGGTTAACGCAAAACACACGCCCCCAGCACAGCACCTGCGTGACTGCCAACGTTGGCGTTTGATTCTTGTCTTCGGTGCAGACGGCAGGTGGTGCTGGGGAACACTACTTCTGCCCTTGACCAGAGAGGGAATGTCTGCCCAGTTTCCGGCACGGGATGCCTGTCCCTGTGCACAATAATTTAATGGGGGAAATAAGGGCAGAGGGGACACTGAGCAGGGGAGGAGGGGTCTGCTTGATGTTTAATAGATGTTTAACAATCCAGAAACCCAGCAACCGACAGTGGATTAGAGGACTCACCCTTTTGAGTTAGAAAGCCTGGGTTTGAGCCGTTCACTAGGCAAGAAATCCCGAGTTGAACATCCTTACCCCTCGGTTTGGTTTCCTACATCTGGATGCGCAGCCCAGCCCTCCTGGGCCCATCACTCAGCGCTAAGACCCTGAGAAACAAGATTCCCCGAGGCTCAGCAGGCAGAACCAATAGGAGCTCTGGAGGGCGGGGGCGTGTCTTAGAGGGGAGCTCCCAATAGGAATACTGGAGGATGGGGGCGTGTCTTAGAGGAGGAGCTTCCAATGGGCAGGCCGGAGGATGTGGGTGTGTCCTAGAGGGGACTGTCCAATGGGCATGCCGGAGGATGTGGGTGTCTCTTAGAGGAGGAGCTTCAAGGAAGCCCCTGCCCCACCTGCAAATCGTTACCCTGTCCGGCCCCTCTGTCTAGGTCTAGGACGCTGCTATCCTTTTAGCTACTCAAACCAAAACGTGTGGGGGTCTCCCCTGCCTCCCTGCTGGGCTCTTCAATCGGCCCCCAGGCCTGAGGTCCCTCCTGCCAACCAGTGCCAGGCTGCAGCCAGACTGTGCACACAGCTTCCTGACTCCATGTTCGGTGACAGCACCCAGGCGGCTTGGAATCAGCCAGCGGCGGCGATGTTTCCACCATAGAATTAGCAGACTTGCGCACTCAGGGTGTTTGCTTTTAAGGCTGCTGGCTTACAAATACACCACTTCTATCCACGCCCCAAATTAGTTTGCCCCTCCCCATCCCATCCCCACCATGACCACCTGACCTCTCACTTGGAAAATGGCCTTCTCCCATTCCTGCTCCTCCCACATGCTCCCTTTACTGCTAATAAGGAATTTTAAACCTAAATTGGGCTGTCATATCCAATCCTTGCTTAACTTCCAATTAAACTGAGGAGAAAAGTCTAAGCTCTTCCCTGTGCCACAGGAGCTGAGGGGGTCCAGTCCTGTTTCTCTCTCCCCGGCCCCCTGTGGTACCTGTGCTTGCACCACGCTGGCCTCCATTCTGTGCCGGATCGTGCTGACTACCTCCTTACCTCAGGGCCTTTGCACGTGTCTTATCTCTGCCTAGAACGTTCTCACCAGCACTTTGCCTGAAGGACTTAAAGGTTACATCTTCACAAGGTACTTCCTCGGCCAGCTTTCCAGTGATGGCCACACCATCCAACACCAAGTCCCTCTATTACTGCTGATTTGGGTTTGTTTGTAGCACCTGCACCAATCATAACTCTTAATTTGGCCATTTACTTGCCCATAGTCTGGAAACTCCCTCAAAATTATAAGCCGTCAAGGAGAGGAACTATGTCTATTTTCTCGGCGAGGCATCACGGTAGCCTGTTACCTAATAAACACCCCAAAATATGTTATTGGATGGATGGACGGATGGATCGATGGACCGATGGACGGATGGACGGATGAACATGCCCTCAGAGCGGATGAGAGACCAGGGGATCTGAACCTGGAGGCCAAGGTGAGGCATTAGGAAGGCTAGAGCCCCTCTGAGGTCACGAAAACGCTTGTGTATCTGCGGATTTCTTCCTCAGATCCTTCCTGCTGTGCTCCATAAACAGCGTCCTGTACTGAAAATCATGGAGGAGAGAGCTTTCTCTGCACAGAGATCACCTTAGAGTCGGTCTCCGCCTCACACTTAGCTGCTCACTGGACCTGGGCGCAGTCACACGCGCAGAAACTCTCCATCCAAGTGTGCTCAGCCGTGAGTTCTTTAGCTGTCCCCTGGCACCTGTGGCTGTGTAGACAGCGGGGACGCAGGAGAAACTTCTGGTAGCACAGGCCAAGCAGGCTGTGCCCTTGAAAGCCGCCACACAGCGACCTCCCTGTGCGCTCGGCAGAGCCCGGAGCTGGGGGGGGGGGCGGGGATCAGACGCCACCACTGCACGGCCTCTACGGGATGCAGCCTGGGGGTCCCGGTGTCTCGGGGAGGAATCAGGAGTCTGGGGCCTGGCACTGCACAGAGACGGCAGCGGCTAGAGGGCTCTACCACGGACGGCCCTGCCTCCTAGATCAATGCTTCAGGCCCGTATTGATCTCAATAGGTTTCCTCGCTGACAACCAGCAGCTTCAGAGGAAGGGGTAAACATTCCCCAAATCAAAGAGACAATAAGGAAATCTGAGCAAAGGCACACTGGATAAAAACAGAAGAAAGATTTTCTCTAAAATCATAACATGTTTATAACAATAGCACATAATGGAGTAGCATTATCTTCAGAATGCAAAGGTACCAATTAAATCTCTGTTGGGCAAAATGTCCCTACTGCCAGCCATGCATGCTCAGCCTCAGAACACAGCTCCTCTATTGTTTTGATCTCCTACCCCTGTGATTATGGAAACTGCAAGGACTTGGCTGGGGGTGGCAGAGAGCTCATCTATTAGAAACCTTAAAAAAGAAAGGAAACAGAAAAGAAAACATGAGAACAGGACTCAGGAGGGAGTGATTATAATGTAGATGTGAGCAGAGGAAACGTAGATGTGAGTAGAGGAAAAGAGAATGCATTTTGCCAAACTGACAGCGTGCTGGACCTGTAGCTCCCTGAGGTCAGTATGATTCCCTATGGATACAGAAAATTCCTGAACTTTCCCCTTTGACACATGGTGGGTCAGTTTTCCCCAGCAGGAAACAGATTTTTGCAATAAAGCATTTGATTTTAATTTATCCTTGTGTAAATTGGATACTCTGAGTCTAGACCCTCATATTTTTTAGTACCTGATGGGTGGGAGTGGGAACATGCTGCTATTTGAAATCTCTCGGCAATTTTCTGAACCATCTTTGGGAGGGAAGACTGCTCTTTTATTGCTGAAAAACAAAACAAAACAAAACAAAGCATTTCAGTGAGCCCTTTGATTTCACAAGGAGAAGCCAAAGCCCAGTTTGGGAATGGAGGGCTGTGGACAAGATGTGAAATAGCCCAGCATGATAAGAGCGGCGCATGGCAGTCACCTGTGAGCTGGGGGTGTGCCGTGGCAGGTGAGTCTAGGGGTGTGCGGGTGGGGCCGGTTCCTTCCACTGTCTCCAAAAATACTGCTGCTCATGGCAGCCAAGAGGTGGGTCCCGGGACTGGTGCATGGGCTGTGGAAACATGGTGCCAGCTTGAGGGTTAAAGAGAAGCACATCAAGTAAGTAAGGCCCCCGGCTGTGGTGGACTTGGCTTCAGATCACAGCCTTCTTTCAACTTCGGTCCCTCCAAGCTTTCAATGAAGTTTTGATAAACATTAAAGGAGCCTATTTAATCCCACTTTAAGGAATCAGGGGAGGACCTTAATCTTTCTGGAGAAGGTAATTGCAAAATGCTGATGATGGGTGGAGGGCAGACCATTGGTCTGTCTGAGAAGAACAAGTGCAGTGGACATGCGTGGATATAATCCTCACTGGCTCCCTTCTCTGTCTTCATTCTCCACATGAGAACTCGTCTTTCTAGCCTGAACCCCTTTGCATACCAAACTTAACCAATCAGAACGTTGTATCCTCCTGGCTCAATCCTGGCCAATGGAAAGCTTCCCTGGGACTTTCACTGGAACCATCAGATGCTGGCTGAGGAAGTTGCTGGGGGGTTGCTGTCAGTGCAGCGGGGCTGGCAGCTGGCTTTGGTCCCTGTGAGGCAGAACCAGGCTGAGGAGGAAGGATGCTTGAGTTATTTATTCCTTGGTTTCCCTTCTGCTCCACTGTTGCAAGTTGGCTTCATCCTTCTTCTGAAGCCCTCCCTTCTGCTGTGGCTCCCTACAGCTCTCCTCCCTGGAGTCCTGTAACTGCCCTGCCCCCCATTCCTTCAGATCCTGGGATGGAAATGGTTCTCTCACTCTCACTGGCCAAGGGCTTCCTCAGTGTGCTGCTATCTGGACAAAATCTCTGCTGATTCTTCTGCTTTGCCGGTTTGTGGTCTGTTTCCTTCCTGAGCCCTGATCTAGTGAAGACTGGGCTTCTGTGGGTCAGACAAGACACAGGCTCTTCTACCGTTGGCTGGACCATAATGGGAGTTGTGTGCCCTAAAGAATGGAGCAGTTAGGAACCATCTGTCTTAAATTCATGATAAACACAAGTTATCCAGCTGAATCTTTGCACACAGAACCTCCTGAATCCTGAGAATCACCACATCTATCTGGAGTTGCCTCTAAACTTTCCTTAGCAGCTTATCTAGGGCTCGCCAGTGCTGACTCTTAAAAACCAGAGCTGGAGGAATGACATCAGCAAGATGGTAGAACAGGAGGTCCCTGTTCATATCCCCCACCCCCCAGCAATGATAACCTGGCATCTATCAGTGAACAAAAGTGCTTTTGTGGGAGCCTGGGAATGCAAGCAGGAAATTCTGGAGCCCTGTGAAGTCCAAGAGCTGCTTTGAGAATGCAGGCTTACACCTAAGTGGCTGACACACTGAGCACAGTCTCAACTACACGCCCAGGAACAGGTCCATGCCCCACAGACTCAGCGGTAGCACCATCTGTCATCTCTCCTATTCCCAGTCCTGCATGAAAAGGACCCTGGGAGAAGTCACACCCGTCTCTGCATTGGCTAATAGGCCCAGAGACCTCAGTCCCAGCTGTGTGCCTTGAAATGACCTGCCCTTCTCAGCCATACTCCAAGATCAAGTGGGGATGATCCCTGGAATACAAGGATGGTCCGATGTAAGCAAACCGACAAAGGTGTTACACTACATTACAGAATAAAGGCTAAAAGCCATGTGCTCATCTCAATAGACACAGATTAAACATTTGACAAGATTCAATGTCCTTTCATGATAAAAACTCTCAACAAATTAGATTTGGAGGGAATGTACCTCAACAAAATAAAAGCCATATATAACAAACCCACATCTAACATCATACAATGGTGAAAGTTAAAAGCTTTTTCACTAAGATCAGGAAGAAGACAAAGATGCTTACTCTCTCCACTTCCATTAAACATAGAACTGAAATCCTAGCCAGAGCAATTAGTCAAGACAAAGAAATAAAATGTATGTAAGTCAGAAGTTATTCTGTCTCTGCAGATAACTTCATCTTACCTATAGGAAACCCTGAAGACTTTCAAAATTCTCTTCAAACTAAATTCAGTAAAGTTGAAGGATATGAAATTGACACACAAAAATCAATTACATTTTTATACGCTAACAACAACCTTTCTGAAAAGAAAGAAAATAATCCCATTTAAAATGGGATCAAACACAATAAAGTACTTAGCAATAAATTTAACCGAAGAGGTGAAAGATCTGTGCACTGAAAGCTATAAGATATTGATGAAAGAAACTGGAAAAAATGTGAAGAAATGAAAAGATAGCCCATGTTCATGGATTAGAAGAATACTGTTAGTGTCCATACTACTTAAAGCAAAGTTCAGTTATATATCTTAAAGCAGATTCAGCGATATCCCTATCAAAATTCCAATAGCATTTTTCACAGAAATAGAAAAAAACAATCTTAAATTCATATGGAATCACAAAGACCTGGAATGCCAAAGCCATTTTGAGAAAGAAGAAAAAAAATGGAGGTATCACACTTCCTGATTTCAAACTGTGTTACAAAGCTGTAATAATCAAACGGTATTGTACTGACAAAATGAAAACAAAACAAATTCAGACACACAGACCAACAGAACAGAGCTGAGAGCCCATGGGGTGCCTGAGCGCCTCAATCAGTTAAGCATCTGACTCTTGGTTTCGGCTCTGGTCATGATCTCGTGGCTTTGTGAATTTGAGCCCTGCATTGGGCTCTGTGCTAACAGTGCTGTGCCCAGTTCTCTCTCTCTCTCTCTCTCTCTCTCTCTCTCTCTCTCTCTCTCTCTCTGTCTCCCTCTCCCTCTCCCTCTCCCCCCCTCTCTCTCCCTCTCTCTCTCTCTCTCTGCCCCTCTTCCACTCATGCTGCCTGTCTCAAAATAAATAAATAAACTTAAGAAAAAGAATTAAGAGCCCATGAATAGACCCATGCATATACCATCAACTAATAATATGTGAAAAGGGAGCAAAGATTGCTCAATGGAGAAAGATGGTCTCTTCAATAAGTGGTGATGAGGGAACCGGATATTTTCACTCAAGAGAGTGAAGTTAGACCCTTGTCTTACACCACTCACAAAAAGCATCTGGAAGTAGATTACAAAGATTTCAATGTAAGATCTGAAACCATACACTCTTAGAAGAAAACATAGGAAAAAAATCTCCTTGATGTTGGTCTCGGCAAGGATGATTTGGGTGTGACACCAAAAGCATAAGCAATGAAAACAAAACAAAACAAAAAAAGTGGAACCACATCAAACTACGAAGCTTCTGCACAGCAAGAGAAATGATCAGCAGAATGAAAAGGCAAACTACAGAATGGGAGAAAATATTTCCAAACCGCATCCCAAATAAGGGGTTAATATCCAAAATATTTAAGAAACTCATACAGCGCAAGAGCAAAATCACCATCATCCTCATCATCAACATCCACTTAAAAACTGGGCAAAGGATTGGAATAGATATTTTTCCAAAAAAGACCTACAAATGACCAACAGATGCATTAAAAAGGTGGCCAATACCACTAAACATCAGGGAAACGCACATTGTGGAAAACCACAAGGAAATATCGCCTCACGCCTAGTAGACTGACCAACATTGAAATTACAAGAGATAATAAGTATTGGCAAAGGTGTGGGGACGTGGGAATGAACCCTTGTGCACTATTGGTGGAAATATAAATTGGCGTAGCCATTATGGAAAACATAAAACATGGAGTTTCCTCAAAAAGTTAAAAATAGTATTTCCACATGATTCAGAAATTCCATTTCTGGGTATATATGCAAAGGAAACAGAATCAGTCTCTGGAAGAGAGATCTGCACCTTACCATCACTGTAGCACTACTCACAATGGTCAAGACATGGAAACAATTAAGTGTCTATCAGTGCATGAGTAGATGAAAAAATATGCTCCACAGGCACACACATATTCTGTGTGTGTGTGTGTGTGTCTGTCTGTGTTTCTCTCTCTCATGCATTACACACACACACACACACACACATGCACTCACACAGTGGAATATTACTCAGCCACGAAAAGAAAGGAAACTTTGCATTTACAACAACGTAGATGAACCTGGAGGGCACCATGCTAAGTAAAATAAGTCACACAGAGAAAAGCAGATGCTCTGTGATCTCACTTATATGTGGAGTCTGAAAAATCCAAACTCCTAGAAACAAAGTAGGCTGGCAGTTGCCCAGAGCCAGGGGGTGGTTAAATGGGGAGGTGCTGGTCAAAGGGTAGAAATTTCCAGGTGTAAGATGGATAAGTTCTGGGGAACTAACGTACGGCATGGTAACTATGCTTACCATACTACATTGCATGCTTAGACGGTGCTAAGGGAATACATCTTAAATGTTCTCACCATAACGAACAAGGGAAGTCTGTAAAGTGACAGACGTGTTAACTAACTTTATTGTGGTTCTCATTCCACTGTGTGTCAGTTACCATTTTAAAAGTCCATTATATCTCAACAAATGTGAGGGCAAAAAGGAAAAACAGAACAAACCAGCCCTTCCTCCTGAGCTCCCATTCATTAGCGAGCAGGAGCCGATGGGCAGGAAAGCTCTTCCTCCTCCAAGTTGGAACCACAGCAAACACGTGCAGACTCATCTCCTGCGCCAGCCCTGCCTCAGCTCATAGCCCTCACTCCCACCTTACAGACGAGCAAACTGAGAGACCGAACCACTGTGCGTGCTGACGCGGGGGTGCCGGACAGAGGCAGGACGGGCCGAGCCTGGCGCTCCCACGCAGGCCGGTGGTCTCCCCTACCTGCGTCGCGTCCCCGTTTTTCTGCAAGAAACCAGCTGGTGTAGGATGCGGACAGGCTGCTGAAACCTCACTCCTAACGTCTCTCCAACACCTTCATTTAACTAGATTTGGGACCAGGAACAGTGTGCAAGCTGGGTTCAACACCTGAATATTTTAAATTAATTGATGGAAGTGAAAGTCACATAATGTACAAGTAATCATTGTAACAAGGAGCAATTCAGTGGCATTTAGTACATTCATAATGTTGTGCAATCAGCATTCTATCCAGTTCCAAATATGTCTGTCACTCCAGAGGAAAACCCGTATTGTTTAGGCAGCGTCTCCCCATTCCACTGCTGGTCTTTGTCAATAAAGTTTTATTGGCACCTGCTTAGGTGTCATCTACGACCATTCCTGGGCTACAACAGCAGAGATGAGAAGACACTGCAGAGACCTAATGGCCCACCACGCTAAAAATATCACCGTCGGGTCCTTGACAGGAAAGGTGTGACAACTCGGGGCAGTGACATAGAGCACTAGCTTTGGTGTGGGTCGGCGTCCTCACTCGTCGCTTTGACTTGGTGGTTCTTTCGGGCTCTGTGTTCCCCCTGCTCCCCCCGTGCTCCTACACAAACCAGGTAGCCAATCTATGCTCTGCACTCTGCATGGAAAGCACGTAGCACAGAGCCTAGCACAAGGCAGGCAATTGATGGTGGTCGATACTACTATCTTGACATCCGTGCCCTTATTTGATCTTCCAAATTATCCCGGGAGGCCGGAAAGGAGATGCCCACGTCTGCATTGTACCGACGGGGAGCAAGGGCTTGAAATAGATCGGAACTCGTTCAGGTTACGAACCAGTGACAGCCGCAGCTGCAGCACGGGCCTTGGGCTCATTCTCCCGCCGCCCATGCCCACCGGTCACCACGGGCAAGGGCAGGAGGCAGAGAGAAAGAGCATCGAGCCCAAAGATCCAACCCCGCCGTGTCCCCGCCGTGCCCGGCTCCGGCACGGCTTCTGGGCATCTCAAGAGTGCACTCTGCACCCGAGAGCAGCTTCACCTCATTTCCCGAGTTCCACGGATTCTGCTACCGGGGCGCCCACCTTGCAGGACCCTGGCTGCCTCCATGCGGAGGACATGAAAGAAAGCAACGTGTTTCTGTTTCATCAGGGCCCTGCTCTCCGGAGCCATTCCTTCCTCTGGTCACATTTGCAAATTAAAATTAAACCCACCAGGAAAGGGCTCCTGTCCCTGGCTTCGTGCTGAGCCGGCCCTCATCTCTTTGAGGGCTTCAAAGCTGCTGTTAAGCAAATTCTTTAAATCCTCTTCCAGCGCCTTGATGTGTTCACGGGGCAACGGCTCTGGGCTCCGGGGTGAATCCAGCACTTTGTAAAGTTGGGGGGCGGGGGGGGGGTGAGGGTTCCGCTGGTCCTGCCTAAAGCCGCTTCACAGACAGTTGGCACAGCCCCGCAGCAGGGACCCGCTTCCTCGCCGGCCACAGAAGGGCCGCCGCCTCGCCGGCTGGTGTGGGGCGACGTTTGCTGTCCTGCTACCTGAGCTACGGCTCCGGGTGTCGCTGGGGAATCAGCCCTGAGAGGTGAGCAAACCGGCGACACTCAGCCCTGCCGCGACCCCTTCCCGGGGGTCTGCACAAAGGCGGGCAGGACGGTCGTACTTCTGAAGGTTTGCCGGAAACCACGGTGCTGGGTCTGATTTAAAGTCTCCAAGCCTCTTACTTAGCAAGTGATTTCTCATCCCCGGAACATGGGTCGTCTCCTGGTCCGGGGGCCTCGCGGGTACCGGCCAGCTCGCTCTTGGGGCTGACGTAGGCGCTTTCGTCCTGCCAGTTATAAAGACCGAAGTTTTGACTCTTTGACTAAGAGAAGCACGTGGCCTCCAGGTTACTCTGAATCTCCCCCCGAAGACCCGGCAGAGGCCTGGCTGACATGATTGGTCCCTCTCCAGGGCCATGCAGGCCCAGAGTCACAAACCGCCACTTGGCTCTCATGTGCACAGGGGGGACCAAGCCCTGTGGCTTGTGTGACGGCTTGGGTGGGGCCGGCGGCACGGGACAGGCCAGCGGAGCCACTTCGGGCCTGTGGACAGAGCTCAGCACTCAGGGGCCAGCGCCTTCTCTTCCCTTGGGCTCACAGGTCACCGCCTATGGGACAGCTAACCATGGACATTCACTGTCTCACCGCCCTGGGGTCCAAAGTCCAGGATCCAGGAATGAGTGTGGCTGATTCCCTCTGGAGGCCCCACCGGGGAGCCTGTCCCCTGCCTTTCTCGCACGCAGCTGCTGGTGGCTGTCACACTCCTTGGGGTCCCCAGCTGGTGGAGGCAGGACTCTGGCCTCTGCATCCGTCTTCACACGGATGTGTCTGAGTCTCACATCTCCCCTCCCTTCTTTGACGAGGACCCCAGTCATTGGATTTGGGGCCCACCTGACATCCAGGATGTTCTCATCCTAGATCCTTAACTTCATGACATCTGTGAGACCCCATTTCCAATGAAGTCAGGTTCACAGGCACAGGGCTTAGGACCTGGACATATCACTTCGGGAGACAATATTCAACCCACGACGGAAGCCAAAGGGATATGTTAGCCCCAGTGCCTGTGTCCGAAAGCTCACTTCGTGACCTCAGAAGAGGGAGAGTGAACAGGACAGAAAAGCATAGAACCGGGCCGGGACAGGGGCCCACGGAGTCCTCCTGGCCCTGCAGCTTTCTCGCTGTGTGGCCTCCGGCTGAGGGTCAGGGGCTCGGTTTGCAGGGCTCATGTGAGAAGAGACAGAGGGTGGACAGTCCAGGGGCGGGTGGCGGCTGGCGGAGCCCATGTTCAGTGACGGCTGGCTTCCCCGACGACGACAGGAGGCTGACAGAAAGGACCGTGAGGTCACCGCTAACCCGCTCTGTTGCTAAGCGGTGAGGCCTTCGATTCTGTTTCTGACACGACTTAGCCATTTGTTCATGAACACTTGGGAATTAGACACCGACCAACTGCAAGGTCATCGAGAGAATGGGTTCCACACTTCCTGTTCGTTCCAAGGGGGCGGGAGGTGCCCACAGCCAATGGCGAGTGGAGAGGGGACAGGTTAGCTCCGTGGAGGCCGGCGAGGCTGGAAGGGCGGCCACGCAGGTGGAGGCCTCTTCATGCAGAAGTTAGCTCCCCGCCAGGAGGGCCGCTCTCAGAAGTTCCTGGGGTCACCAGTCCTACCTTCTTTGTCTCCAGGGGTCGGGTTCAAAGGACGTGAGAACGGACATTCAGAATGCATGAGCGCTGCCAGATCAAATCCAAGGCACCCAGTTAACTCCAAATTTCAGAAAAACAACTATATTTTTTATAGTGTATAAAGTATCTCTTAAGTGTTGCATGGATTTAAATATACCTAAAAAGTCACTGTTTATCTGAAATTCTAATTTAACTAGACATTCTGTGCTTTTACTTGCGAAACCTGGCAACCGAGGAAGGGAGGTCGGCTGGACACGTGTGCGTCCCCGCTGGGGGCTGGCCACACTGGGGTCCTAAGAGAACGTGGCAGAGGCTTTGCCAAGGCTGGCGACGCCCCCCTCTCATCCTGCAGGCTCCTCTTGATCCCCATCACTTTCTCATCAAGAGATGGACACGACACCTCTCCTGGGAGGCAGGGACTTGTCACCTGCTTATAGCCAGCACCAGAAAAGTCACGGTGTGACACCTGGGGCCCTGAGCAGCCGTGTGTGAAACTCAAATGTCCTGAGGCAGCCATGCCATCAGGAAGCCTCGGCCCACGGAGAGGCCACGTGCAGGCAATCCAACTGAGATCCAGGAAAGTTCCAGCACCAACGGTCATCCACACAAGGAAAGAGGGCTTTGGGTGAGGCCAGTCCCCTGCCACCAAGCCAACCTCAGGAATGAAACTTACACCACACATGAAAACAAACTCAAAATGGATGACAGACCTAAATGGGAGACTTGAAACCTACAGAAATCACAGGAGAGGATGCAGGCAATAACCTCCTCTACATAGACCTTAGCAACTTCATCCTAGACATATCTCCAAGGCAAGGGAAACAAAAGCAAAAACGAACTATTGGGACCTCATCAAACTAAAAAGCTTCCGCACAGTGAAGGAAACAGTCAACAAAACAAAAAAGCAACCAACAGAATGAAAGAAGATATTTGCAAATGACATACCCGATAAAAGGTTAGTATCCAAAATGCATTTCTATATTTATACAACCCAACACCCAAAAACCCAAACCATACAATTAAAAAACGGGCAGAAGACATGATCACATATTTCTCCAAAGAGGACATCCAGATGCCAACAGACAATGAAAAGATGCTCATTATTACTCATCATCAGGGAAATGCAATTCAAAACCACACTGAGGTGTCACATCACCGCTGTCGGGCTAGCTAAACTCAACAACAAAAGAAGCAACAGGTTCTGGTGAGGATGTGGAGAAAGAGGAACGCTTGGGCGTTGCTGGTGGGAAGGCAAACTGGTGCAGCCGCCCTGGGAAACCGTACGAGGTTCCTCAGAAAGTTGAAGACAGAACTACCTGATGACCCAGCAACCACTGCTAGGTGTTTAGCCAAAGGCTACAAGGGCACGAAGTCAAAGGGATCCAGGTACGTCTGTGTTCACAGCAGCGGCATCAACAAGAGCCAGATTATAGAAACAGCTCAAGGGTCTACCGACGGATGAGGGATAAGGAAGATGTGAGGTATATATACACACGGGAATACTACTCGGTCTCAAAACAGAACGAAATCTTGCCATTTGCAACAACATGGATGGAGCTAGAGAATATTATGCTAAGTGAAGTAAGTCATCAGAGAAAAACTAATAATACCATATGATTTCATTCGTGTGGGATTTCAGAAACAAAACAAACACTGGGCACCTGGGGGGCTCAGTCGGTTAAGTGTCTGACTTCGGCTCAGATCATGATTTCACAGTTTATGAGTTCAAGCCCAAGTCGGGCTCTGTGCTGACAGCTCAGAGCCTGGAGCTGCTTCGGATCTGTGTCTCCCTCTCTCTCTGCCCCTCCCCTGACCGTGCTCTCTCTCTCTTTCTCTCTCTCTGTCTCTCTGAAAAATAAACATTAATTTTTTTAAAAAAAAAGAAACAAAACAAACAAGAAGCAAAGAAAAAAAGAGACAAACAAAAGAGACAAGCCCCAGACTCTTAGCCACAGGGCACATACTGATGGTCACCAGAGGGGAGGAGGCGGGCGGGAGGGTGGGGAAGAGGCAGGGCACCTGTCACCTGTCCCGACGAGCACCAGGGGACGTACGGAGGTGCTGAGTCACCATACTGCACAACTGAAGCTAAGTCAGCACTGTTTGTGAACACGCTGGAATTAAAATAAAAACTTTTCTAAAAGGTTGTTATGCTGATTCTGAGATGGGGAGATTATCTGGGTAGCCCTATGCCATCGCACGGAAAAGGAGCCGAAGCTGAAAAGTAAGGACTTCAGAGACGGGAGGGACTCTGCCCGGCGCCATGGCCTTGAGGAAGGAGGAGGAGGCCACGAGCTGAGGCGTGCAGGCACCTCTGGGAGGGAACCTCGGGCCTCCGGAAGGAACCAGCCCTGCCCACACCTGGCGTTAGCCCATCGGGGCCCCTGCCAGACTTCTCTCTACAACAGTGAAATGCTAACTTCGTGTTCAAAACCCCTGGGTTTGTGGGGAGCTGTGACAGCAGCCATGGGAAATAAATTATGCTTCGAAGCCTCAGAATTTCTGACCAACCATGAAACATCTAACTATAGTGATGCCCGTGAGAGATGGGCCTTCCCACCCCTCGTCCCCTGAGGCCCGGCCTCCCCTTGCCTCCCCCGCAGCCAGCATCCCCCCACCCCGGCCTGTAGACCTCTCCGGCCCAGTCTGTCCAGAAGATGCCGAGGCCTGCCTGCCCCCACACTCACGCTCCGCTCTGCCTCCCGGAAGGTTCCTGACTCCGCAGATGAGGGCTCGGCCACCTGCCTGGCACGCCAGTGCCACTTAGCTGTGAGTCACCAGCACCTGCAGGCTACCGGGCTGGCTCCTCCCATGGCTCGCTCCTGCTCCTCCTCCCCTCCTAGAACCTTCCATGCCGACCACGCGAGTCTTCTGTAGTTTCTCCCCGGGTTCCCAGAGCCCTGTCCTGCCTGCTTCCCTCACGTCTTCTCTGACAAGTTAGGGGCAAAAGGCTCTGTCTCATGAAGAGAAACCTGAATCCTGAATTTTAAGTGTCTGAATCCTGATGGTATTTTGAACAGGGCTTAGACGCTGTCCTGTTGCAACTAGAGGCCACTCGTAGAAAATTAACAGAGCCCCAAGTAGGTGCAAGAACAGCCTAGTTGAAGGGACATCCGAGACCCAAACTGTATTCAGCACGCCCACCAGCAAGGCACCTGCGAACATCATTTATCCCAAAATGTGTAGGTTGAACGCATGTGGGTTATATCCTTCTGATTTCAAGTTTAAATGGGGGAGGAAAAGCTATTTCAGATGAATGGTCCATTTACTGTGAACTTGCTCTTAATTCAGTCTATAAAAATGTAAAGGGAGGAAATAATTTACAAATTCAGCTGCTTGCGTTCAGCAATAATTTACGGAAATGTACAAGATGAGGCGTCACAAGTGACTTGTTTCCCGATCTGCTTCCCATCCCCTCACGCCTTTTGAAAATAGACATTAAAGGTCAGCTTCAAAAAAAAAAAAACTGTAAATATATCACCCAGACTGAATATCACCAAAGATTCCTGTAAGGACTTGTCTTATATTATTTAACATTTTAAGCACAGTTGCTGGGGTTAATTAGATTTCCGACCCTGAAAAATTTTAAGTGCCTGTGATGACTTACTTCCAACTGATAATTTTGTGTGAGAAACAGAAAAAGAATAACAAATAGACAGTGAATAAATACATTCTTCATATTCCTTCGTATGAGTACAGAGAATATATTTCTGAGATTTAATTAAATATCAAGATGTCCACAAGATCTATAATAAACCACTTTGCAAGACCTCTAAATGTCAAGGAAAAGCACATTTTACATGCAACGCCCCTCCCCCACCCCGGTAACTCTATGAAGATTCAGGACTTTTTTTAAAGCCCACAGAGCCCCCGAATGCATATTTTATCTCAGAAGTCCTTTTTCAAAGACTTGGGAGTAGCTACTTGTTTGCAGGATGACAGGATGGAAAGCACTTTAGTTTATCGCACAGTGGTTTGTGCCATTAGGGCCAGAGCTACGCCAGGCGGCTTTAAAATAATGCGCGAGCCGCAGAGTCACAGTTTAAAGTGGCGGAGCTGTGGGGAGGGCGATAAACCGTCTCTTCGGCCGGGTTCCACCTTCCCCGCCCGGTCCCCGGAGACACGCGAGCCACGGGGGAAGGCAGGTGGCACTTGGGGGACGAGATGCATGTAAAACGGAACCAAAACCAAGGCCATCTGTCAGCCCCGGTGGCTTTGTCGCCTTGATAAGCGATGATGTCTCCGTGCTGCGGTCCCCTCGTGTGGCCACGTCCGCCGGTGGCAGCAGGGGTGAGGGGCGGCAGGAACGCGACACGGAAGGTCACCGGACCACACGGGGCGGGAGCTTCAGCTTCTCGGTGATCTCCTACTCCCTCTGCTAACACGCCTTCCACAGGTCTCGGACGCCCGCGCACGGCCGGACATCGGGCCCAGAGCCTCTGGCAGGCCCCGAGTCAGGGCAGAATTCTGCGACGTGGCCCAGTTTGCCCTGTTCTCCTCTTCTGGGCTCCCTCCTTCGGGGCAAATGTCGCTGGTCTGAGGCGCCGGGCAGTGAGGTCGTGGCGCGGGACCAGGCGTGGTGACTCCCCTGCTCAGGGACACTAGACGCACTGGCCTGACCTGGGAGCCGGCACACGTTCCGCCGAGGGCCCGGGAGTCAACGCGGGCCACATGGCTTCGGTCCAGCGGCTCAGCTCTGTCCCTGCGGCCTGGAACCAGCCACGGACAGTGTGCCCATGAGGGTGAGTGGCTGAGCCCCTGCAAACCTCGTTCCTAAGAGCAGACGAGGGGCCAGCTTTGTTCTGCGGGCTCCAGTTTGCTGACCTCTGGCCTGAAGCTGTCTCCGCAAAATAAACTCACTTTCGTGTCTTTTTTTAAATGTGAATTTCTTAGAAGAAAATGTGGAGCAAACAGTAGCTCAGGAATACTCTGCTGTCCACTGGTGTGCAGCTAAATGTCTAACACCGGCTGTCCAGAGGTTTCAAGAGCCCCAACTGGTAGCAACTACAGATTCCCTGGGGACAAATGTCCCCACGTGGCCAATCTCCAGCTCTGCACATGTATCACTGAACACAAATGTGTGAGGGGTCTCCAGACAAGCACACCAATATATCTACAATTTACTTATCCTATTCTACCTTTACACTCAGCCCATCACTTACCCTACCTAAGAGACTTAGGAGGACTTGGCTCCTGTGGTTGCGGAGGCTGAGGAGACCCAGAGTTGGCCACCTGCAAGTGGGGGCGACCCAGGAAAGTAGGTGGGGTCATTCCGATCGGAGTCTGAAGGGCTGGGGACCAGGGGATCCAAAGGTGTGACATCCAGCCCGAGCACTGGCTGATACCCCAGCTTGGTCAGGCGGAAAGTCCACCCTCCACCCGTCTGTCCTACCCAGACCCCCAGGGACTGCGCAGTGCCCATCCACACAGAGGTGGCCACCTGCTGCGTTCAGCCTGAGGACCCACATGCTAATCTCTTTGGGAAACACCCTCCCAGACCCCCGAAACTGTGCGCCTGTGAGCGGGTCCCTGAGGCTCAGTCAGGTGCACACATAAATGCACCACGGTAGCCGAATCAGGAAGAGATGAGCACAGTCCGCTGTCTCAAGCCAAGTGAAAACCTTGAAGGTGCATCTACTGGTGGAACATGGCCCCAGCACGTCTGGTCCACCCGGAGCCTCAGACTTGAGCTCGTCTGGAAAGAGGGTCTTTGCAGATGCAATCAGGTGAAGATGCGGTCGTAGTGATTTGAGGCGGGGCCTGATCCACAGCCTGGTGTCCTTACAAGGAGGGAAGAGTTTGGACTCCGAGGCGCACAGGAGGAAGACATGAGGACAGAGAGGAGGAGGTGGTGATGGGAGCCACAGGGCTACAAGCCAAGGAGCTTCAAGGATTGCCAGCAGCCCCCGGAGGCCAGGAGGAGGCAAGGAAGGGCTATTCCCAGGGGCCATCCACGAGACGACAGCCCCGCTGACACCCTCAGTTCTGGTTTCTGGCCTCCAGAATGGAGACAATCCACATCTGCTTTCCTACGCCCCCCGGTGAGTGGTGACTGGACACACACGGCGGGCCTCAGGGGTGCGTGGATATGGCGGAAACACAGTGCCAGGTCACGATGCGCATTTGAGCTCAGACGTGCCCCATACGAGACCCTGCATCCTTAGCTCATTGGCCACATGGTTTCGCAGAGACGAAGGCAAAGGGAGATGCTATAACCCAGCCTGGCAGGTGCACTGATGCTATAACCCAGCCTGGCAGGTGCACTGAGCAAGGCTCATGAGTCCTCCGCCGGTCTGTCCGGGACATCAGGGCAAGTCAGGTCCGATGGCACAGATAAACCCGTCCTTGCGGTGCCCACGGACCTCTCCTCCAAGGTCAGGGTCACCCACAAATTTCCCATATCGAGCTTCCATCCAGAACGTCCCTGTCCCTGGTGCTGGACAGCAGCAGCCCCGAAGCTGAGTACGGCCACCACTGACCCTGTGACACTGCGTCTGCACCCGGGGGAACTGTTCCCGGAGCTGCGCCTCCCACCACCTCCCCGCCTTGGACTTTATTTTATTTTAAAAATTCTCTGCAAATCTGTTTTTTCTTTTTTAAACAGAGATGGCTCTTTGTTCTTTCTCTCTTCCTCCCCCGTTTATTCCCGGAGGTTGGGCCCTGGTAGTTGTGTCTCTGTTTGGAAGGCAAGCGGAGGTTAATTAGCTTTTGTGACCTGAGAACTCTCAGGGAAGATGTCAACCGATTCACTAATTGCTCTTCAAAGCTGGATACGGTTGGAGGGGCAAGGTCCGGGAGGCAGGCTGCTCGGCCAGGTCGGCTGTGGACTCCCCCTGGCAAGGCGGGGCAGGGGGCCTGCAGGATGGCCTGCGGCTGAGCAGTGCCTGCGAAGACTCATCCCTGGCGTGGGTCCCATCCCCTGGCGGCCCCCAGGCCTCCAGGCTGTCGTGGGTTCTGGGGCCGAGCCGCGCACTGCATCACAGACCCACCCTCAAACCCACACGGGTCACATCCGGGCTCCCGAGCATCTGAAACCCACGGCGCCCACACTGGTGTCACTGGGCTGGGAAACCGGGGCACAGACCGGCGATGTGCCCAGCCACCGCTTTCTGCGTTGCCACACCTGCAGACCGCCGCGTGAGGACGAGCAGCGTCAGTGTCACCTGGGAGCTCGCTGGGAAGGCAGCACCCCCGGCCGCACCCCAGGGCCGCCGGGCCGGAGTCCCCACAGTACGCACCCCACACGCTCCCCGTGGACGAAGTCTGAGTGTCAGCTCAGGACCAAGCCCCTCCCTGGCCATCTGAAACCAGCCCAGAAGAGATCAGCACCTGCCCCAGGCAATCGGTCAGCCGAGATGCAAGCGGGGGGGCTGCCACGGGAAGCAGGGTCTCCATTAGATCAGTTTTCATAAATTGATATTTCTTGGCGATTCCCGTCAGCACGTCCTGAAATCACTGAGCAGGCGGAGGTCTCCTCCCTACCAGGCCCGGAAGTACGTTCTCCTTGCTCGGCTCGCTGTCTAGAATACAGTGCTTGCGGCGATCACAAACACTGTAGCGGTGCCCCGCCCCCCCGTGCGTCCTGGGTCATCTCTCTGTTCTTGGCACAGAGCGCCTTCTCCCCCGATGCCTGCCGAGGGCCGCACGACCGCCTGACCACCACGTCCCCGTGGAGCACGCCTCTCTCTGGCCGGGAAAGCATCCTGGGCCCGCCCCCCGTGTCCTGCAGAGAATCCTGCTCCCACACGTGTGTGTCATCACCGGGGCCGGGGGAGCTGCCTTCTCTTCATAACACACCCCCCCAAACGCAGGCTCTGGGCTGGCCCTCCATGGCCACCCTGCCCATGTGGTCACAGAGTCAGCAGCAAGGGAGGCGATGGCCTGTTCCGGCTCAAGGGCCAGCGGGTCCACGTTTTCTCCATGTGATGAGAAGTAACCCCTTGCACGTGGTGTTTGGAGCAGAGACGCTGTCAGAGTCTGGACTTTAAGAGTCACAAGAGGAAGGGGGTGTGATCAGGGCAGTCTGTCCCAGGGCAGGACAGCCCGTGGACGTGGGGGCTTCCGGGTGGGGGGCCGGGGCGGGGCTGCAGATGAAGAGGGCGGAGGCAGGCTGGCCCAGAGCCCCGCACTTCCAGGAGCCCGGGCGGAGCCCCAGGAGTGTCCCCGCGCTCACACACTCTGCAACGCTTGCAGTGGAGGGGCGGTGGGGGGGGGCTTCAACTTCAGACCCCGGCCTCGTTCCCCGACTGCCCTCCTTCCCGTCTCCCTCGTGCCGGATGGCGCTGCCACGCCTGGGACACGCGTGCTCAGGGCTCAGAAGCAGCGTCGCACAAATCCACTCCACGCAGAGCTCCGTGACGCCAGCCGGCCGGGGGGCAAGGCCGGGTCTCCCACGTCCCGGTTCATGGGGTCCAGGGCCAGACGCTGCTTCCTGACACCGGCACCCAGAACCTCGAGTCCATCGCAGACAAAGAGAAACGAGGCTTGGAACGTGTGCAGCCAGGGGCCAGGGCAGGAAGTTCTGGCCACGGGGAGTCACTTTGAGGACGGACCCGTTCTCACCAGCTGCCATCAGCGATTCGTCGTCAGAGGGAGCGTTGTCTCCTGCAGGGGGACTCACCACGCCCCGAGAGCATCAGTGCACCGGTTATTTTTCTTATGGGCTGAGACAGAACCCTTCAGGGTCCTTGTGTCCGTGGGGCGAAACTTGTCTGCTGTGACGGGGGGCATGTCCGTGAGCCGATCTGCATGTTGCCCGCAGTCCACTACTCATGATGATAGTAGGAAACCACTTTGGGGGTTCGGTTAGGCGTCTGATTCTTGGTTTCAGCTCAGGTCATGATCTCCCAGTTCGTGGGATCAAGCCCCCTGCTTGGGACTGTCTCTCCCTCCTCTCTGCCCCACCCCTGCTCGTGCTGGCTCACTCTCTCTCAAAACAAATAAACTAAAAAAAAAAAAAGGAAAGGAATGCTTTAATGCAACCACACGACAAAGCACATAGAACTGACTTTGATTCTCTCTGTTGAAACAGCACCACACAGTCTGTCATGTGAGGAGGCAAAAGGTGCAAGAGAAAAATGGAGAAGAAAATGCATTCCACGATCAGGCAACTGAGTAATTTAAAAATTCAATGATTTTCTAGAATTTGTGATTTTTAAGACATATCAGCTTTGTAGAATTTAAATAAACCCTTTCCTAACCCATTTTGAATGTGTCATTTTGTATTGGATTTTTTTAAATGCTCATTCTGAGAGAGAGAGAAAGAGAGAGAGAGAGGAGCAGAGAGAGAGAGTCCCATCCAGGCTCTCCGCACAGAGCCGGAC
>NC_043711.1:103501412-103508090 GCF_006229205.1 Suricata suricatta | reverse complement strand
GCGGTGTCAGGCAGCCCCAGCTCGTGGCAGGAGCCCAGGCCGGCTGAGGGAATGCAGCGAGTCAGGACCGGGCACACGCCTGGGCCGCCACGGCTGCCCTCTGCTCCGAGCGCGCACACGGAGGCGTCGACATGGATGAGGAATGACCGCGCCGATCGCCAGTCTCATCCAGACGGACATCCACGAGAAATCCAACATTTCAGGAGAGAAACCGAGATCCTCCCGGTGGGAGGCCCATCGGACAGAGAAGGCAGCGCTGCACGCGTAGGCAGGCGTGGCCCTCCGAGACCCGGTCCCATGGCACTGCAGTCCACGCGCAGCCCCAGCGCCTTCCACCTCTCAGTCCCGTGGGACCCAATGCATCTACGGGTCCTGACAAAGGGCCAGCGCAGTCACAATGGGTCAGCAGCAAAGCCGGTGCCCCCGTGTGCAGGCCGCTGCCTGGGCCGTGGGCTGGGCAGACTTCGTGGAGAGAAAACCGGAAGATTGTGGGGATCCGAGCAAGACCCCAGGGCCAGCCCCACGCCTGCCAGATGGGACTTCTTTCCCTCGACGCCTCTGGCCCTGGGCTCCCAGCCGGGCCCAGCCCTGGGCTGGGCAAGGGGGGCCTGCAGCCTCTTTCTGATTGGTGGTTCATTCTGGTGGGAGTGGCCAGCGGGAGCAGGTGTGGGACATGGCCGCACTCGTGATCAGTGCCACACAGGATGCCACGCAGGACGCCACATGGGACGGAGCAAGAGAATCAAACGGAAGGCCAATTTGGGGGTGGCAGTGGGGGCAGGAGGGCCTCTCTGGGGAGACAAAACCAAGCTGAAACCAGAGAGAAGATACAAATGGGCAAATGGACTGGGACCTTCTGTAAGCGGGGGCAGCATGAGCAAAGGCCCTGTGGTGTCTGTGTTGCAGGGACAGACCCTGGTCTGCGAAGGACCTGGAGGTTAACCAGTGTGGCTACAGCATGGGGCGGGGGATGACGTGAGCGGGGACACAACAGGGGGGTCATTGTGACCGAGGGCCCAGGGGTGGGACACGGAGATCCCATTTGTTGAGGCCCAACTCTGGCAGGAAACCTGGGGAGTAAGAGGGGAAGGCACGTGAGGTGCCTTTCACGCTGTCCACAACAATCACATTTGCAAAGGTCCTGCAGTATGTGTGTCTGCGCCTGGCTGGCGGCCGCCCGCCGTGCTCGGCGTGGACTCCGGGGCGGTCTGGCCAGAGCCTTGGTGGGGCCTCCGTTCTTCCGGAGCCGCTGCCCATCGGCACGAGCCCCCACCCCAGCTCGCTCTGCCTGATGTTCCCCAGCCTCCCCAGGTCACGGAGCTGGGGCTGGAAAGGGAGGATGAGAGAGAGAACCGCCCGGCATGGAGGAAAGTTCCAGAACCGCCCGTGGATCGGTTTCCCTCCCCAGGTCTTGTACCTTAGAAACCCCTCATTCTCTCCTTCCCCTTCGGGTGACAGACAGTTATCTCGTGTGCTGCTGAGAAGAAACTTCAGAATTCTGTTTATTCTAATGCGGTTCAAAATGTCTGTGACTAGCATGTGAAAATAGCTCTGGGTGTTAAGTAGTGGCAGCCAGGAAGCTTCTGGAACGGGCTTCTCACCACCTCCGGGTCTGCCAGCCCCTCCGTCAGTTTGTCCATCTGCATCTGCACAGCAAGGGGGCCCTTCTGCGGGGCGGGGCCTCTGGGTGGCCTGGGGCGCAAGGGGCGGGTGTGCGGGGCGCTCCCACTGGGCCGCGTGTGCGCCGCGTGCAGGGGCGTGAAGCCCCGTGCGGGCACCAGGGCGACAGCAGGGAAGGGGCCCGGGCAGGCCCTGTGCTCCTGACGCTCAGTCTGGCGGGAGCACACGTGAGGGAGGGGCGCTCGCGGTCCCCGTGGTGGGGGCTCCTGTCCCGGATGCTCCTTCGGTTCGTCTCACTCCGGGGTGTTGCAGAGGATCTGGACTGAAATGGCTCACAGACCGGCAGAGAGGCAGGGGAGGGGAGAGGCGGGTAAGGGGCGAGGCGGACGGTGGAGGTCCAAGGTCGGAGAGCAGGGGGGGGGGCTCTCCCAGGTTGGGAGGAGAGCTGGAGTGCTCGGGGAGCACCAGTCACGGGATCAAGGTCCACACCCACCTCCTCGGTGCATTGTGGACACTCGGGCAGGTGAGCAGCTGGACAGATGAGCCTGGGGTCCCGGACCAAACCCAAGGCTCAGCTGCTCCGGCCCAGCCCCCCGCTTTGGCTCCATTTCTTGCAATTTCCATTTACTCTGTGACTCCCAGCCACTCAGGCCAGCTTCAGTTCGTTGAATTCTAAACTCCTGCCTGCCCCAGGGCCTTTGCTCATGCCTCCCCCTCTTCCCAGAACAACGGTTCTTTCTCTCTCTCTGAGCAGTCATCACCTCCTCCAGGAAGGCTTTCCTGCCTCTCCTTCTCAAGACTAACTCAAAGCCTCTGATCATTCACTCTTGCAGCCTTGAAACTCTATTTAAAATTGTATTGTTAAAACCTGTTACCTGTCTTCTCTATTAAATTTCATCTCTCTGAAGACAGGCAAGGGCCACATTTAGTTTTGTTCCACGTGGAATTTTTAGAACAGGTGTGAAATCAGCATGAGGTAGTGGGCAAATGTGACAGCCCAGCCCATGGGGGAGGGAGGGAGGTGCCTGCCCGGAGTGGGTGCGTGCCCTCTGGGCCCCAGTGGGTGCTGGGGGAGGGCAGACTGCCTCCAATCGCCCGGCAGAAACCACCACAGCCCGATTCTCAGGAACCCAGGCCTCCTCCTGCCCCCGGACTAGAACCAGTTCACTGCATTTGGAAAAACTAAGTCAAACGGTTTGGCATTTTCTCCAGAAACCAACAGGAGATGCAATATTTGGAGTGAACTTGTCTTGTCAACAGCTTTCAGTGTGAAAACCGAACATCAGATGCAGAGACTCCCGGCTCCTTGGGCCCGGCCCCCTCGTCACCCTCAGGGGACGCTCCCGCCGGGGCTGGGGCTGGACACTCACACCACAGCCGCCACAGAGCACCTCTGTCCCCCCATGGCTGACATCTTGCCACCCAGTCTTGCCCAACCACCCGAGGCACAGCCCTGAGAAAGGGCTCTTCAGCCAGTGTCCGCCTCGTGCTCCCTGCAAGGAAACTTCCAGAACTCGGATGAACATCAGGAACCAGACTACCTGGCCCAAGTGTGTGGTAGGCCTGGAGCCACCTGTGTTCTCCAAAGTTCAAGCCAAGTGAGTTCCACTGTGCTGTCAAGGCTTGCCAAGTGCTGGTCCTGGAGCCCGGCCGGTGTGCCAACCTGCCTGGTACGGGTCAGGCACTGTAACGCCTGGTGACTGGAAAAGCCACAGAAATGCCCAGAACAAGGAACAGATGAATGCAGGATGCTCCAGCCACGGACTGTCCAGCCACTTCTGAGAATCTTGCCCTAAAGGGCACAGGGGCCTGGAGACGTGGGCCCCGCCCCTTGGCCCCTTTCCTGCTCTCCGGCGCCCCCACTCGGCTCAGGAGGGCATCCACCCAGCTTGGCTGCATGGGGAGCTCACAGGTCAAGGGCGGAGGCCAGTGGGTCTAAATCAGAATGACCTTGGTGGCCGTGAGGCATTCATTGCCCCCTCAGAAACTGGGGGTGCCATTGTCCAGAGAAGAGGGCTCAGTGCTGAAAGGGTAAGAAGAAAATACCCACCAAGAAAATCAAGCCAAACCACTACTTCTGGCCAAAGTTCTGTCACAACACGGGTTTTCTAGCAATTCCCAATAGGATCTAGATACAGGATTATAAAATAATATCGAAGCAACAATTTTACACCTTCCATATTTCTCCTATTTCAGATTTAATTAAAGTTTCAGAAAAGACAAGGCTCTTTCAAGGGGCGTTGGCAGGCGGGTGCTTTCCCAGGAGAAATCAAGGAAAATTCCACCAGGCTCCAGGTGCAGGGACACATCCCCAGCCAGCACGGGAGACTCGAACGCGACAAAGACCACGGTCACACTTGGCTGCATAAAATTTTACATGGCAAACACCTTTGCAAACACATCAACAGGTAAATGAAGGCTTTGTAAAGATAATAAATAGAGGGGCGCCTGGGGCTCAGTCGGTTCAGCGTCCGGCTTCAGCTCAGGTCATGATCTCGTGGTTCATGAGTTTGAGCCTCGTGTCGGGCTCTGTGCTGACAGCTCAGAGCCTGGAGCTGCTTCAGATTCTGTGTCTCTCTCTCTCTCTCTCTGCTTCCCCCCCACTCACAGTCTGTCTCTCTTTCTCTTTCAAAAATAAATAAACATTTAAAATGTTTATAAATAAACAAATAAATAAATACAGATCTTCCCGGACTCGTGACAGGGTTGTATCCTTAGTCGAAAATCGCATAAAGTCGAAAATGCGTGAACGTGCCTGACCTCCCCCGGTCAGAGCTCAGCCCCGCCTGCCTCACACAGGCGGGGACACTGGAGTGAGCCCACAGCGGGACAGGACCCTTCAACCCAAAGCCTGTCTGACCGCAGGGTGCCGACTGCCTCACGGGATGTACGGAACGCTGTCCTGAGGTGGGAGCCAGAGGGACGTCGGGGGGCACGGTGGCCGTCCGCGTATGGGTTGGTGACACTCCTGGTCGTGTGGCTGACGGGGGCTGGCGTTGCCCTGCATCACAGGAGACGATCGGACCACAAATCACTAACCCAACAAGAAATCCAAACTCAGAATCCCCAGGACAGTTTCTACTGAGTGCGTATTGCTTTCATGTCAAGGTAAAGACGAAAAATTATGAAGTCAATCCATGGCCAGGCAGGAGCCATCCGCATTTGCCGCACAGATAGGAAGGGAGGGGTTAATAGCCAGCACACACACAGACCTCCAGCAGAAAGGACAAGAAGAAACAACCCAGCCATTTGCAAATGAACAAAAGGATGCATCTCCAACAGCTCAGCAAACGTGAAAACAACTCTCAGGCTCCCTCGTCATCAGGAAATGCTAATTACGGTTACGGGGAGTCGTCACTTCACCCTCATCACAGCTGCGATGATTCAGTGGGTGGTCGCACCCAGAGCCACAGAGATCCAGGGGAAAGAGCGCCAAGGGCTTCGCGTGGCTGGGGGGGGCAGTCCCTTCGAGACCCCTGCGGCTGCCGGCCCCGTGTTCGAATGCATGTGGACGTCCGCCTTCCTGCTGCCTCCCCGGCACGCGGACTGCGCGTCTCAACCTCTCAACCTCTCATCGGAAGAGTCTTTTCCAGCATATTCCAGGCACTTGTGCACATCTGTCCACTGACTTCTCACACTTGGCATTTGCCAGGACACAAGTGCAGAAGCTGTCCCCACGGCATGGCATACTCGGTGATGCCCTGGAGGGGTTTGGAGGAAGGTCACCCCCACTCACCCCTGATGCTCCCACCTCACCACCCTGGAAGCAGTCACTCGGGAGCAGTTGCTCAGATCTCCCCACCCCCCCCAACTCAAGGTACCTGGAGTCCAGCCAGACGGGTCCACAACATCCTCCTAGGGAACACTCACCTTCTTGCCAACTCCTGCGGCAGGACACGAGGAGATGAAAGACATATAGTGGTCGAGGCACCTGGGTGTCTCTGTCGAGCGTCCAACTCTTGGCTTTGGCTCAGGTCATGATCCCAGGGTTGTGTGATCGAGCCCCGAATTGGGCTCCATGAGCCCGCTTACGATTCTCGCTCTCCATCTGCCCCTCTCCCCAATGTGAGCTCTCTAAAAATAAAAAATAAAATAAAAATTTTAAATCGACATGGAGCAGGCTCACTTTCTCTCCAGTGGCCATCCTTCACCACCTGGAACCCCTCGATTTCAGCTCTAGCCCTGCTCATCCTCACAACCCGTAGTTTCTCCTCACCTTCAAATTTCTCAAAGGCATAGCACAGGCTTACTGTCTCCATTCATTCTGTTCATGCGTCCACACTCTTGTTCCCCGGCCTCCCCTCTCTGCAAGCTCAGGGGGCTCCCTGGATGACTGCCAGCGCACCCCTGGGGGCCACAGCCAATGCTGCCCCGCCCTCCAGTCAGTCTCTTTGACCTTCAAAGTGACTGATCTAAGAGTAGGGGTTCTTTGTCACACATCACACCTGGAGCTCGGTGGGGGCCAGACATGCGTCTGTGGCCAGAAGAACAACTGAACAGGCAACAAATATGTGGATGGGAAGGAGTAGAAAAGTCCCCAAGTAAGGCCCTGGCTGCATTTCCTCTATTTAAGGTAGGACGGAGGGAAATATTTGAAGTCTCTCTTTTTTAAAATTGACATTAAAAAAATATCTTTACATTTCTTCCCAGGGTTTCCCAGAAAGGGGGGAAAGGGGGGACTCTGAGCTCTGCTTTACAGAAAGTCAATCTGTCCCTATTACAAAACCCTGCAGAGTTCACAACTCGATCTGGAGAACATTTGCTCGGCTGAAGATTACTGGAAGAAAAGCTGCTCCCAGGGAATCCAGAAAGACTGAGAAGATGGTGATTACTCTGTAGACCACCTGGACCCAAGGATGTCTCCGCCTCCAGACACCACGAACCAGAGTGTGATCCAGCCTGAGTGTGAACCAGCCTGAGTGTGATCTGCCCTGAGTGTGATCCGGTCTGAGTGTGATCTGGCCTGAGTGTGATCCAGCCTGAGTGTGATCCAGCCGAGTGTGATCCAGCCTGAGTGTGATCCAGCCGAGTGTGATCCAGCCTGAGTGTGATCCAGCC